>NC_060165.1:20936653-21036076 GCF_021292245.1 Micropterus dolomieu | reverse complement strand
GGAGTGTAATGACTTCTAGTTAACCTGAGTTTGAATGTGATTGGTTAATTCTGAACACAGCCACATCCCCAGTTATAAGAGGTTGTGCACACTTATGCGACCAGGTTATTGTAAGGTTTTTATTTTCCATTTTTCCCCCTTGAAGATTTCACTTAGATTTTCAATTGAATTGTTCACAATATAGGTCACATTAAAGGTGGAAAAAGTTCTGACATGATTTATCTTTGTCATTATTTTACATCATAAGAACCTGCCATTTTAACAGGGGTGTGTAGACTTTTTCTATCCACTGTATATTCAGGTCCAGTAACCCATGAAACATGGGGAGAATGAGTGTTCATTACCACGCTTCAGTACAGGGTTTTGTATGAAAGCGGTATAGACTTATAGTCTCTGTGTCCTCCCTCTCTGTAGCCACCAGATGTCGGGTCTTGAAGCAGCTGCGAGTAGAAAGTGCCCCCATAGTCAATAGGTTTGATTATGCTCAGTGTAAGAAGCTGGACATGGAACAGGTCCTGGATCAGATACTGAAAATGCCCCCTGAGAGGAACCGCATCATCTACATGCGGCCTATGCACCAGGTTGGTAATCTGTGATGTTATCTCAGTTTCCTTAGTAACCGAATCCTAACCATGGATGTATTTAGAGAGCTGGATACCACGGTGCTGCCATTTTGTCTCAGTGGCCACGTGTGGTATTGAAATGAGAAACGCTCCAAAAGCATATTCCCCATAGACTACCATTACAAAAGAGATGACTGTAAAACTGTTGATAGGACCCCTCCAACTGCAAACAAGGTCAATTATTACTTTTTCTGTCATCCTTTTTTTAGAGCATGAAGGTTGTGTGCTACAATGCAGAAGTAAACTAGAATGAATTCAGTTTAAATTCAAACATGCTTTTATTTGCCTCGCAAAATTTATTTTCAGAATGTAGTTTGTTACAAATTACTACTGTCAGCATCTGTAGAACAGACATTAAAATGTATGAGTTGCTGTTACAGCGATCAGGAATGTTTTAGTTTAACTTTCTACACCACTGTCAAGAAAAAAAAAAGCATGTTTTATGTGTGGTTAAGATCGAACGTCACACAACACTTTGCTCGTAGAGATGGGTATGGTTTTAATGGTCTTCCAGTGAAGATCATTTGTTAAGACTTTTATTTAGAAGTCTGTGGAAGTCCTGAGTGACAGACACCAACAACCTAGCTTTCAACCAGTTAGACATTTAGAGCTGCTTTTAGTTGGTAAATCAGTTTTTTGCAGCAAAATAAGCAAACACCTCCTACATATGTAGTGAAGGTAGATAAGCATTTCCCATGCTTTCCATTATTTGTTCTCCCAATACCTGATTGTCTCTCTTCATCTCTCCGCCTCTCCCCTCGTTCTCTTTGCTCTCACCGGAACGCTCCGTCTCTCTACTTCTGTTAAATTCAATGAGACTTTTACTGGCACAGGAAACAGACTTCTCTCTCCTTTTCAGATTGACTCTGTAGCACTGGAGCGTCAGCTCTTCCAGGGGCCCTATCCCTATCATATCGCTATAGTACATGAGTTCAGCAACCCTCCAAACATACGCAACAAGGTTCGCATTCGCAGCTGGATGGACACCATAGCCAACATCAGCCAGTGAGTAGTATCTGTGATAACTGCAACAGAGCAGTCCACCATAATGAGGTTGTCCAAACAGTGGAATGATTTTCAAAGCTACAACTTCTGGGCTGCTTTTCTAGGAAACTGCTTTGAACAGAAATATTGATTGGTAATTTGTTTTTACTATGTTGACGGCAGCTGTCATGGTTACACAATTGCAAATTGGGTCACTCTTGTCAGTGTGTTCACACTTGCTGTGCAGATGCAAAGAGGCAGTCTCAGGATCCGGAATACTGAATTTACATCATGTTATCGTTATAGCGGTGCATGGTGTAGAAGTGAACCTCCCGGACATACAGGTGCATCTTGAAAAGAACTTTAGCTTTTTTTCATGAATTTATTTTGGATTTAAAACCCGATGGCAAAGTTTGATGGAAGTCAAAAATTACAGGTGCAGCTCAAAAAAGTTGAATGAATTTTGCATCTGTAGGTTTTTAATACATGCTTTGTCTTATTCAAGCTCATTAAAGTTCTGTGGTAGAGAATTGGGAACTTTTGTGTAAGTACACACAGTATCCACTTAATTAGGTACGCTTGTACAGTGTAATGCACGGACAAAAACATAGGAACACCTCAATATAAAGCAGTCCTGCTCCACAGCACCTTAACTATGACCTCAGAGTAATCATATGGTTTACACATGTACCTAATAAAGTGGCCACAGACTATATGTGCTTTTGTTACACAAGAAATCAAATGTGAAAGTGATTGGTTTACAGCTGGCACAATGGCTGGTTTTATTTGTAGATATAAATAAAAGTCTGAAGATTAATCACACTTTTTGTGTGCCTGTGAAAGAAATGCACAATAAATGTTGGCTGTAGCTCCAGAGAAAGACGAAGCCTGTGTGAGTAAACTGTGATCAGCTGATTAGTAATGACAGCGTTAACAGCATCCAAACCACAAAGTGACCACTCCAGTCTGATGAAATGCATAGCCTTTCACATTGTCAGTGAGCAAGTATGAGACCAGATCTTAGTTTGACCGTGACCTGTCACAAACTGATGCCTGCGTGTCTCCGTCTCTCACAGAGAGTTAATCAAGTATGAGTTCTTCCCGGAGGCCACCAGGACAGACGAGGATGTGAAGAAGTATCCCAAATACCCCTGGGGCAGGGACATCTATACACTGGAGGGTAACACAGTCACACCTACACTAACCCCCACAGATTTGTAGATTACCACTGAAGGTAGACCTGCACACCAGCCAAACCCTGGGCGTGCAATTGATATTGACTAGCAGCTATGTACAGCGTGCCAACCTTAACAAACCCGGCTGTATTCTAACATTGACATAGCTATCCTTACTAGCCAGGCTCCTTACATGCATACATCCTTATTTGAAGGTGGGTCTCCGACATTGACAGCGTTGTGTTAAGAAAAAAAGACTAACTTGAATGCTTTAGTTTTTCTTTATACAGACGGCTCCATTTCAATGTGTTTGAGAGCGAGAGGGGACGAACAAGCGGAGGTACTGAGTGAATATATGTGCAGCGCTCAGCACGCAATGAATTATGAATTTACTCACAGTAAATAGTATGTGGTGGTCAGCATTGATATTGTGGTGTGTCTTGTCGCCACAGATAAATCAATGAATGGGAAATACTGCAGTGTGGTGCAGATTCTTGAGACAGTTTTTATGTCATCTTAGTTCTGACAGTGACGTTAGTTAAAATCGCCTTAATATCGGCTCATGGGGGAGAAAAAAAAAAGCCTAGCGTTCACCCAATAGTCAAACACCTCTTACAGCTAAGAGTCAGCACTTTAACATCAGTCATTGTGTCATCATTTCAAACCAGTGTGCTAAAGAGACTGTACAGAACTGTCAATGTTCATTTTTACACCTTTAAAATGGAGTTAAAGTAGCATTTTCACTTGTGATAAAAATCAGTTATTTAACAAGTAAATTAGTTCAAAGAAATCCGCCGTTTCTCCATGCTACACCATAGCTGTAGTGATACCAAGCAGTGCACCTTGTGGAAGATGTATTCCATCATGCTACAAATCTTCTGGATGCATCACGTGGACGAAAGAGAGGATGAAGAAGTAGTTCTGGTTTTCAGCCCGAACAAAACGGGTTAACTAGGACGATTATACTTCAAACAAAGCAGGCAACCAGCTGGCAGACTGGAGACACGTGAGAAGTGAGGTTCCTTCTTTAAAGTTAACCGTCTTCTATGATGTTATTGTTCAGGAGTGGTGGATGGAGCTCCCTACAGCATGATAACAGACTTCCCCTGGCTGAGGACTCTGAGAGCAGCTGATCCCAACAGCTACGCCCGCTATGACTTTGAGGACGATGAAAGCAGTGAGTGCAGTCAATACATCCGTCTGTCTAATCCGCAGTCACTACATGTGGTTGTTCTCTAAATGTACACAATTCTTAGTTTTTACCTGTTATTACAGCCGTCCTTGTGACAGACCAGGACAGAGCCTGATCATATAAGCACTTGAAATGTTGTCCTCTCTGTTGTGTCACATCTTAGCCACCATCTACGCCCCGCGGCGGAAAGGCCAGCTGTCAGCTGACATCTGCATGGAGACCATCGGGGAAGAGATCTCAGAGCGCCGGCAGAGCAAAAGAGGAGTGTTTCAGAGAGTGGTGGTCCTCTTCCTCCATCACTGTGATACGCCAGGAGAGCCTGTGGACGATGACTACATCTAGACTCCACAAACCCCTCCTCTGTCATCACGTGCAGAGGGGTCCCAGCAGATGACAGGCTTGCTGCAGCACCGCCTGAGCTCCTGACTGTGGATACCCAGAGCGAGACATGTGTAATCTGCAGGTCAGAGCTGTGTTCTTGCACACTGACGTGCACATGATATCTCAGCTAGCTTCATGGAGAAGGAATAATTGCAGGTGAGGGCACCGGGAGGCGCTGCCAAAGATGAATGGGAGTGGCCAAAACCTTTAAGTTCCATGAGGGAAAATACATTTAGGATTTTGAAAACATTTGGAGAAGATTCATCACACATATGATTTTCTAATTATTTAGGCAAAATCCTAAGGCATGTAAAAGCAGGAGCGCCCTAGCATACTGTCAAATCCTCAAATAAAAGCAGAGTAAATGGACAAAAACATTGAGGTGGTGAAAATTACAGCTCAAATAGTAAATTCAGCAGAAAGTACATTTTCATTTAGTCTATGAAAACATTAGCTGCTTAGGAATAAAGGCCTGGCTCTTCATGCTGCTTTTCTTGTCTATCATGTTAGCCCTGAGAACACATGCAGAGAAGGACGGTGCTGCAGTGTCGGTCTGATCTTTCTTCTGTCCAGTCTGCCTACCTCTGTTCCACATGTGACCAATCAGACAGAAATGGCCTTAGACACAAATGTCAAAGAAAATATGCTTTTTCTTTCGGTTTTAAGTTTCCCTTTGGAGTACATTTGTTTCCGTGAACATGCAGAAGCGTTGATGGCTCTTGCTGGTGGACGGTATGTGTTGTGGTTTTGCATTTTACCTCAGCAAGCACTAAATGGAAAAGAGATGTTCAGACCATATGGAGAGGGAGAAATATGGAGCAGTTGTGGATTAACATCCCTGCAGCTGCTTTTCTTGAAGTGTCAGTCCTCCTCACATGTTAGGCCTATTGGATAAAGACTGCCAGGGAGCCAGACTTTATAAAGACTCAGATTAACTTAATTCTCACTCAACCAGCCTGACCTGCAAACAAATTACAACACTTCCATGCAAATGTAGCGTGCCATGATGAGATGCTGCAGTTACCACTCACTAAGCAGCATAAAGGGAACTTGGAGAGAAATATCCAGTTGTGAGTTGCTCATCACAAGCAGGTTAAATACACAGGGTGACTGCCCAGAGGACAGCTGAGGCGAGACGTCGGCAGTGTCCGCTCGCAATCATGATCACAGTGAAATTACACTATCTGTATGACACACATGACATCTTCCTGGGTGGCCGGCCATGCAGATGATGCAGCTTTGTTTTTTTGGCAAGTTTAAAAAAAGTGAGGACTAGTACCATGTGGGAAAATGTACGTGTGAAATTTGAGTAAGAGTTTGAATTCTGAGAATAAATGCAGAATTCTTAACTTGTTCTCCATTCATTCATTTTTCTATGTGGCTCTATTCTATTCCCATCTCAGTCATTGTTGTCATACATGAACTCATCAGCTGAGGATAATCTGACAAACACATGCCGAACGCTCAAGAGGCTCTTCTCTAATGACTGCACACGTCGTAATGTCGTAGGAAGCTGCTGACTGCTCAGCCTTCTCCTTCTCCAAGTCTGTGTGATGTCTGTCGTGGATTGAAATATTCTGACAGATGGTGATGGTCCTATCTAAAGTATCCTGGGCTCAGCCCTCAGCCTCTTTACTATAAGGAGGTGTAACATGAAGTGCACCTGTTAAAGCCTTGAGAAATGCCTTTTGCTCCAGCTTTTTGAAGGAGTCAGAACTGGTTTGCTTGGAAAGGATTTCATTGGTCATTTATTTGGCCAGCTCTGCCCTGTATGACTGCAGACTGACTGTTCTGGGGTCAGGATGTGGGTTCTCCTCAAATATGGCAAAGGGTTTGGGTTGAGAAAGGTGAACTCACAGTGAATGTTTAAAATTGAGTTTGCAGAGTCCAGCCTTCTGTTTGTGTATTGTGTACAGATGTCATGGATGACCACATGCTTCCATGGTGTTTATATGTTTATAAGGAAAGAACAAGACTATTTCACATACTGAAAAATAAAATAACATGGAAATAACTTCTGTTGTTACATGTCGTCCTTTCTGATTCTCTACCACTGTATTTTTAGATTCTAATATTAGGCTATCTGATGGGTCAAAAGTAAAATCTCTCTGCACTGTTATCAGATCATTAGACTGAGACTGTCATGATAAAGTTACGGAGCATAATGGAGCAGACAGAGAGCAGATCTACCTGGACACACTGTTCTAATTCTGGCTGCTCTAATCTCTGCTCTTCCTGCTTTGACAAGTTGGAGTACAGCAAGACAGAGTCGCACGTTACTCTGTGTAACACACACACACACACACACACACACACACACACACACACACACACACACACACACACACACACACACACACACACACACACACACACACACACACACACACACTTCTCGGCTGCCGTCAGTGAATGTAAACCTCCTGTCAGCCTGCACAGCCTCCTGCTGTTCCACTGGACTTTCTGTGACACTAACCAGCTTCTGTTAGTTCCTCTGTTTCTACACAGCAAGTGCTCTCCTCTGATCTTTAGTGCGTTTAGTCATAGGATCATCTCTAAAGAGTCCGTGTCATGGTTGGTTAACGTAAAGAAAAATCACAGCTCGAGGTCAGAGGAGGAAAGTGGGATGCTGACTGAACGTGCAGGCTTCACACAACACTATACAGTGGGTTGCACCTTAGCTTTGGGTTGATGCTCTCAGAGGACAAGTCACTGTAGACCACTACTGATGGAGCACACAGCTGTGTCCTTAATAATGCTCATCAGGTGCAAGGACAAATGTTTCAGTGTGTCTCTTCGGAGACCTCAGACACATCTTCCGTCTTGGAAAATACCTATTTTCTCTGCCTGTCATTACTTGAATGAGGTATACTGATGGCATGAGGAACCTTAGAGACCTTCTTTTTGTTCTTAAATTCATGTTCTGAACATCTTAAATGTGCAATCAATGATGCCATGTACACTCCCAGCTTTCTTCTTCTGTTATTTGAGAAGTTGTTAATCTGCTATTTACAGACTTCCTTATCAAAATGAGAGCAAGATAAAAACAACCCAGCTGACTTTAACTATACCATCAGAGCTGTTCTGATGTTCATTAGGGTTGAGACTTAGAGGCCTGTTTGACAAGCTGCTGTACTGTTATGCAAACCAAATTTAAATGGCGTACATGTATCAACATATATCAAAGATGAAGTGCAAAAAGTGACATAAGTAGAGCTACAACATCATACATTTAATGACACAAATGGCTGTCGCTGATTGTTGATGTGGATGTCTTAATATTTTCTTTTGCTGAAAGGACTGATTTAAGTCCCTTTCACACATACTCTGCAACCCTTAACTTATCTAGACATTACCCGGAGGGAGCTATATGTATGAATGCAAGTGTCCAAGTCAGGTGGACATCCTGCCAGTTCCCTAGTGCACAGGCTGATGCTGCGATCCACTGTACTCGGAACTCCTGAAAATTGACCTCTGAAAAGTGCAATGGAATGGTCATTGAAGTTAGAAACTCAGTTGAGATCTGCCACAGCAATATGGCGGTGCACACAGTAAACAGTAGAACAAGTTACAACTTTAGAGAAGGGTCGACCTGCAGTCTGCTTTCCTGAGGCCCGTACTTTATGCTACTGACTGTGGTTCACACTATTAAGCACGCTCTGCATTTGTTTACATAACTTTGAGCTGTTATGGTAACGTTATGTTCATGCAAGCAGGACAGTTGACTGACTCTATACTCCGTTTCTCTTCGCTAACGGTGCTGGGAGAATTTATATTGATCCTCAGTAACTATGACCATTTAAACATCATTTTGCTGCAGACATCCATGTGTTCCTGAGTAGATGCACCGGGACTCACGTAAATCAGAAGTCGGGAGTAGTCCTTCCAACTGGGAACATCGACTTTCAATGGATTGCACCATGTCCCATTGAGCCCCTCTGTGAAGAGAGCGTGAAATGTTGGCTGGAGAATTCACATCTAAACCATTTTATTACCAGTATTTCTAGGTGAGAACGCGTCTGACACGGACAATCTCCCGTTGTGTGCTGCATGTGTGAAAGGGCAACTCTGCTGGCGTTAGCTCAGTCCGTGGGGACTTGGCTTGGCAACTGGAGGGTCATCTTCAGGTTCGACGCCAGAACAGACCACTGGTGAAGGCCAGGCCCTAAACTCCTGACTGCTGCTCGGGCGCTGCACAGTGGCTGCCCACTGCTCCTAATGAGCACATGTTAAATGCAGAGAACAAATTTGTATGTGTGTTGTACTGTGGATAATTGTATGTGACAATAAAATTGATTCTTCTTCATATTTGAAAATGTCTTTAGAGGAGTGTGCAGCTTTGGTGGAGCTTTCTTGAGTGAGTTAGGGAAGAGCATTGTGCCCTGAATGTATCTTACCAAGTGTACTTGCATAAAACCAACTCTGGAATGTTTTTGTCCAGTCGAGACCAGGTTTTGTCCCATAATCTAAATTAACCTGCCTATAACCACAGAGCCAAGGAAGCTCTGCCTGGAAGGCTCAGTTCAGGGCCAAAAAGTCCTCCTCCTCAGTCTGTTTGTTTTTCTGAAAATAATACCTAGCTGTTTGCTTTCCCCATCCCTCACACATTTAAGAAGTTGTTCAAAAGTGGTAGTTTTTCACTTTGCATGGAGCAGATGAGTGGATGTTGACTTAGTTTACACAGTGTAGTGGGGAGGACTCCTCTCCATATGAGGGAAAAGACTGCAAACACACTCGGGGAGATTTATATAAGGTTCAGCCCTGATGTGGACTCATTGTACATTTAGTAAAGGGTAGCGTGTGTGTGTGTGTGTGTGTGTGTGTGTCCATGCTTGGTTGCCATCACTAATAGCCCAGTCTTGTCAGCTGCTGTAAACAGTGAACCATCTCCAAACATTACCTTATTAAGACACAAGAGACAGAACAGCCAGAGAGGAGTCTGAAGCTGGTTCCTACCTGCCCCCCTTCTCTCTCTTTCACATCTGCTTTAACAGGAGATACCATATTAATAAAGCAAACATTCAGAAATGTTGTTTGACTGCTGAGAACTACTCTAACGTGTTGGTCTTTAATATTGCTGCAGATTAATGTTAGTGCTAGATTTTAAACCCCTGTGACGTGACCCGTCCATAAAGTTTATTTAACCAGAAGAGAAAAAAAAAAAGGGTCCGGGGCAGACAGCAGAAGCACATAAAGTTTAAAAACATGTAGGATAGACTTAATATGAATTTGAGAAAATATGAAGATGATCATAAATGCTCACAAATAAGAATAAAATAAATATACCTGATTAAAAATCTTTAAAAACAAATAAAATATAAATGAGAGAGCACTGATGAGCGCAAGATATCTAACCAAATATTAAATATCCAAGTATTCCAACCAAATAAAATAGTTCTATCTTTAGTATGCGCCTCAGGAACAGAGAGGACACACACGCAGATGAGCTGTCATACAAGCTTCCTTTAGCAGAAGATCACTTGGTTTAGCTCAAAGACTTCATGCTTAATGAAGAGCCCGAATCTACCAAGTCAAACGGCTGAGACTGTAGTGTGTTTCTCAGCCAACATGAACCCTTTCAAACAATGTATTTCATTTCTCACTGACTTTGCCATAACACATATGCCACAAAACTAGATTTCTCCTTTGTCAGTAAGTAGCAAGAAAGAGAGAAACTGAATAAACTGAATCGTCATGAGTGCATTAATTCTAGCTATGTTATATTCAAATGGAAATTTTGTGATTTTGCTGCAAATGATTTTGGCAACAGTGTTTAACTTCAACATTCATGGCAATAAAGCTCATTGAACTGAACTGAACTGAGAGAGAGAGAGAGAGAGAGAGAAGCTTCGGCAATACGGTTCTATTAACTTAATTGAGAGAGAGGGGAAGAATTAAAAACAGAAAGAACGTTTTCCTGTTGATAATCTCTACTCTTCAGGTAATCCAGATACAAGATGGCAGAGCTGGTACAAACACGGTCAGGTACAGCCACAAAGCATCTGGTACCACTTCTAAATGAGCTGCATACCTGTTTTCAGCAAAACAACTTGGAGCTATATTAGAACAGACTCTCTGCTTCTGAAAGGCTTCTGCAGACATGCAAGTGAGACGGACATGGACCAACCAGGTGGTGTCTGTTCTGGCCAATATGGACGTCTGACAATTCAGAAACATTTTACCACATTGATTACAATTCTAACTCACGGCACCAAATCAGCCCTCATCATGTGATAATATGCATCTTTAAATATGCCTAGGGGGAGTGGTCTGGTCAGTATTCCACCTTTTGCTGCTGTCTGTGGTAGTCCTAGTTACAGTGTTAAAATAAAGATTATAGTTCAGACAGCTCATATTTGGGCTTGAATAGAAGCCAAGGATTCACCATTCAAACTGATAGCAAGCACATTACAATAACACAACAAAAGTGAGCTCCAATTTACTGTAGGTCAAAGGTCATGGCAGCACTGCATTTTCAGGAGAATTTGCAGTGAGCTACTCTTGACTCAGTGGGGCTCCTTGTGCTCCTTGTGTCCCACAGTACTTTTGAAATTGCCGGGGGCGGAGCTAGACGCAGTGGGGGTGGGACTTCATCACGGGGTCCACCTGCTACCAAGTAATTTATACCAAGTTTAAATGACCCCGGCCCAGGACTCACTCTGAAAGTCCCCTGAGTCCATCTGTGTTGTGGCTGCCGGAGCTAAACAGCCAATCAGGTCAATTTTTTAAATGTGCAGCTTCCCGATTGTATATCAACAATAAACACTGTTAAAACAGACAAAAAAGATTTAATTACGTAGCCTACTTAATCATTGTAGAAGCACGCTAATAAGTTTCTCATTTGTTTGAAATACAAAAATGTTACTTCATGATTTATATTTTTTTTAAACGTGTCTGCTTAGAACATAGTGTTTTTTTGTTGGTAATTATCATTCTTGTGGTGGTTTACCATTGAAACCAGGAGTGAAGGGACTGTTTCATTTGATAAGAACAGATTTTTTTTTAGTTTTGGAAGTGAAGTCCAGCCATGTCTACAAACACTTGACATAAGATTCACGGCTCACGTAGGGGGCCCTCCCACCCAGCTGGGGCCCAAGGTCAGCCGCCCCCATGCACCCACGCTACTTTTGCTTATGGGAAGGATAGACTTGGACTTGTTTTGGACATGTTTCAGAGTAAAATAATGATTGGCCCAGATCTTGACAATAGTTCCAGTGTAGCCTGTTTCATTTTCCCTCATTGGCACAGTTTCCAGGGACACTAGGGGCTTCTGTGGCTCAGGAGGTAGAGCGGGTTGCCCGTTAATCGGAAGGTCAGCTCCTCCAGGCTGCATGTCAAAGTGTCCTCGGGCAAAATACTGAACCCCGAATTGCCCCTGGCGGCTGTTCCACCTGTGTATAGCTGTGAGTGAATGGTGAATGCGATGTAGTGTAAAAGCGCTTTTAGTGGTTGCAAATCTTGAAAGGTGCTATACTAATACGGAGCATTTACATTTACATATCACTTTAGTGAACCAGTCTGCATTTGCCTTTAAATGAGTGAGTGATTCTACAGTATCTGCTTCATACTGTATGAACAGCTTCTACTTCAGTTCATGAAATCCCTGCAGTATCTGAAGGCAGCGGGACACATGTTGACAACTCTGCAACCTCTGATTGTAGAAGAGCCGTGCAGCGACAGTGCAGACACTGTCCACTGTGTTTACTGTGATCAGTCAGGCTGCTGCAGAACAGGCCAACACACCTCTACACGCATCAGACTGCTCCATTACAACTCTGTAGTGTGCCTGTTTATGCAGGATTACATCAGTGCTGCATCTTTACATTGCTGTGTCACATTTCAGTATATCATGCAATGTGAGATATGGCAGGATTAAAACTAAAATAGTGTCAGATTAATACGATCACCAAACACTATCTGCCTCTGGCTGCAGATTTGTGCTGCTCTGCATCATCCAGACAACAGCAGGACTTCCTGGAGACACAGTTTCTGAAAGCCTGCCGTCAGAGAGAGGGGCGACAAAAAAAGCACACTTTCAGTCTCTCAATCACTGTGGAAGAGGGTGGGATGTCGGTTTGAGAACATTTTAAATATTGTCAAACGTAGCTCTCCCAATTGGGATGTTGGAAAGGTGTCGGGGGAGGGGCTTTCAGGCGCTGCTCGGCGACCTGACAAGCACCTCAGATGAAGCAGACACCTTTAGCTTCGCACTTCATAAAGCTAGAGTACTGTAATGCAGGCTCAGTGTCATACATCCGTAATATTCATCCTGTAACCCTGATGATCTCATTATGACATCATCAGGGTTACTTCCTCAGATGTGACAGAGTTTCACCAGAGACAAAGAAAACACAGGCTGAGTGGGACGGTTCCCATTTAACTTCATGAGCGAGAGTTCCCACTCAACAAAAAACAACCACTGGCTGCAAACCGTACCCACGGTCCATGGGGAGGACGGGGCCGGGCTGTCACAAAGCTGTCCCCGCATGTTTCCTGTTTGCATATTCAACTACAGGGTGGTGATGGCGCATAGAGAAGATGCTTGTCTTTGGTGTGGGAGACCTGGGTTCGATTCCCCCTGTGAGACATCCAATGTGTCCCTGAGCAAGACACAGAGGTGTGTGACCTCTGACATGTATAGCAGTTGTAAGTTGTTTGGATAAAAGCATCAGCTAAATGAGTAAAGGCAAACATGCAGAAAACAGCATCTTCAGAAGATGTGAGAGAGGACAGACCTCCAAACAATGACCCAGGATGTCTGTCCATCTGTCTTCATCTCTCTGACTGTGATTTATTGGCATGAACAATATTGCCAAAGCTTCAACAATACACCCTCCCTCCTCTCTCTATCTGTCTTCCTCCTTTTCTCTTTCTCTCTTGCTCTCTCTGTTTGTCTCTCCCTCTCTCCTTCTCTCTCTCTCTCCCCCCTCCCTCCTTCTCTCTCTCTTTCTGTTTGTCTCCCCCCCTCCCATCTGCCTGTGTCTCAGCAGTGTAATGGGTTCCACATGGTATTTCAGCGTGCTGTTCAGTCCAGCTGCTCAATGCCGAAAAAGCCCAAATTTAGAAGAAATATGAACATTTTTTTCATTCACTGGTGAAAATGCCCCCTTCTCTCTTCATTCTTTCTTCCCTCCTCTCTTTCTCCGCACCCTCCCCTTCTCTCGTCACATCCCCTTTCTTTCTCAGCTTCTGTCTCCTTTTATTTCTCCTTCTCCACTCCTAACCCTCCCATTCCCTCCTCTTCTCTGTTTATCTTTCTGTCTCTCATGTCCCTCCATCATTCCCAGACAGACTCTTCAGGTCACTAGTTGAGGCTTCTTGGTTCCTCAGACATCAGCCAATCAGTCATGTTTAGAGGGGGCGTTCCCTAGTGTAAGGCCCACCCCCCAGTGACCATACAAGGTAACAGTGGAATGCATGGCTTGGCAGTCCATCTGCTTCATAAGAGACACACAGAGTGCAGAGGGTGTCCACACTGGTGAGCAGTCCTCTAGTCTGACTGTGAAAATACTTAAGCTTTGAAAGAATGCTTTAGAGAGCTTCAGGACCTGCTCCTCAGCTCAACACTACTGCAGAAGCAGCCTTGTAGCAGACAGACAGTTCATTTGACCCGGTAAAACCAGAGCCAGAGATGACAAGCAGCAGAGACCTCGTCAGTCCAGCAGTGAAACTGCAGATGACAGCTCCCAGCAGTGGACTCAGTCAGGTATGATCACAGAGATGCCTTTATTGGTGTTTTTGAATCCTTTACTGTGTCCTATAGGCTACATGAGATCAAAGCACACCGCGTTTTATTCCATTTTAAATGAGTTTTTCTATCGTCCAGGCTATCAACCCAGAAACTTGAAACTTGAGTGAGTCAGGTCATCCTTCACAATAAACATAATGCTCATCATGCTTACAGTAGATGTTGTCAAAGTATGGGTTTTGAAAATTTCATTAGAAACAGCATTACAACGCCAAGAAATCATGTATTGATGTCCATTGAAGGCTGTTCACTCTGTGTGATTCTGGCTGATCCTAGACGAATGTTAACAATTGTGAGCAAAACTGTGAAATCTGTTAGGCGCGTCCACTGATGGCTAAATTACAGATTTGAACAGTGTCAGAAAATTAGGACAAAGTGAGCCCAGTGACATGCAGTGGACCAGTAGGACTGCTGCTGGCACACAGTGTGTGGGGGGCTTGACATGGATGACCTTACCTAAGTTTTAAATCAGTGCAAATTTTTAGACTGTAGCAAACTAAATGCAAACCAAAAGACATGGAGGGTCAGAACAGTGTATTGAGAAGTCCAACATGGTATGCTTTGATAAATGCTCAGCGGACAGGGTAAAGTCAAGTAAGTCTGCTTCAGAAATGTTTAAGGCCCACTCACTGCTCTGTTCCTCCAGTCTGGCTGAAGGTGTGTCAGTGAGTGAAAGTCACTGCTGCAGTGTTTACTGAGAGTGTAACAGGACCGCCTTCTGGACCACATCATTTGTGCCTTTAGAACCAGTCTGGAGTTTTATTTCTTACATGGTAATGACATCAGTTTATTGTCTTCACTCATCCATTTACATGGCCACAAAGTCACTGTCACTCATAGTGAGTGCTTATTTAGAGCAGTAGCTCACACACTAACCTTTTAGGTTAGGACTCAACAAAAGCTTTGACAGATAAATCTACGGCTCTTGAGAAGATGGACAGGATGAGGACTTTGAAATGTGTTCTAAGCTTTGCATATTTGCTTGTGCATAATGTAAATGCCCTAAAACTGTTTAAAAACAGTTTGAGAAGGAAAAATGTTTCTTTCACTACACTACTACTATCACTAACATTAGACACATGCATCCTCTGACGAGGATTCGCGGTTGACACTACTTTGTTTTAAGGTGTCAGAGGTTGGCCACTGACCCACAGTTTCAGCCAGTTATGTAAAAAAAAATCAAATCTATGCTTGCAACGCGGGGCAGGGTGGGGTGCTGTCCTTAAATGGTAAAAACAGAGCAACAGTGTGCAGTATGGCTGACAGCAATCTCACACAGCGTCTCATCTCACACAGCAGGCTGGCAATGACTGACACCAGATCTGCACCAGCCACAGTGTGTACAGTAAGCAGTGGGAGTTCAACCAAGAGGAGAATCAGGAGGTGTGGAAGTCACAGACCAGGTAGGACAGCTACGCACACGCACACGCACACGCACACGCACACGCACAGGCACAGGCACAGGCACAGGCACAGGCACAGGCACAGGCACACGCACACGCACACGCACACGCACAGGCACACGCACACGCACACGCACACGCACACGCACACATCTGTCTTTCTATACTGATGTCCTCATCAATGCATTCCTGACCCCATAACCCTGGTCAATACCATCACAATGAGCTGCCTAAACCCAAACCTTACTGTAATGAATGTCTCCCACCACTAAAGACTAACCAGCATCCATCCATCCATCCATCCATCGTCAACCGCTTATCCTGCGTACAGGGTCGCGGGGGGGCTGGAGCCAATCCCAGCTGACTTTGGGCGCAAGGCGGGGCACACCCTGGACAGGTCGCCAGTCCATCGCAGGGACTAACCAGCATATTTTTTTAAAAAGCGACTTTGATTGTGATCATTAGTGAAGTGTTTGAATTCATTTCACCTGTGCCTGCACCTCATGCTACAACCTCGGGCTGTAGAGCGCATTGTTTTAAACCTAACCTCAACATAATTCTAACCTGAAGCTTGAAAGCAAAACATTATTATTAAATGTCCTCACTATGATGCTTTAAAATTTCAATTGGTACTAAAAAGACAGCAATGTAAGCCCACACATGTTTGTTTGAACAGGACTGGACAGCAGGGTTAATGCAACAGTGCATCTCTGACTTCTTGTGGAAACATTTGAGTGCTCTGTAAATGGTGGCTTTAAACCAGCAGAGACAAACCGCTGTTTGGGTAGGAGTGCTTGTTCTGTTAGTGGCTCATGGAACAGTGTGGCTGTCACTTGTTATGCTCTTGAATCCTCATTTCCTCTTATATTTCCTCTTAAGTACCGCTAAAGTTAGCTCTAGGCTGCTTATACTGACAGGCTGGCTGGTGAGTCTGACAGGGTTGAGGAGGTTAATGCTAACGAATGTAACAAAGCTTCATACTGAGGTCCCTGTTCCCAAAGTCCAGCTAATAAAATATGTACTGTAGTCGCCCAGCAGCAAGGAGCTGCTGAGGACTGAGACGGACATGAGAAAGTGTATGTAGGGAGGAGAGGAGGAAATGCTGTATTTATTTACTGAGCAGTCAAAAGTCTTAAGGGCACAAGGTTAGGAGGACTTTCACATAACCCCCTGCACACACACACTCACACCAGGCCCCCTCTGGGACCAAGAGACCACCATTCCCAGGCTCAATTTCACATGGGAGAAGGGAGGGTAGGGTGGGAAGAAAGGCCTATGGAAGGTAAGAGAAGTGGGAGGAAGAGATAGAGAGAAAGATGAACTCCTCTGACGGCCAGTCTGCACAGGTCCTCATTTTACCACGTGACTCTGTGTGACGTGTGTGTGACGTGTGTGTGACGTGTGTGTGACGCATTTCAGTGCAGCTGTTTTCAGCACTTATGTACAGAATGACACTCAACAGCCTACAGAGCTTACATTTTAAATGCTTTCAGCAAAAATGCTTTAACCCCTTGCTCCTCTCACTGCATAATATACTTCAGCTGACACCATTTTAGTGCTTCAGCTTAAAGTGCAACTCCCACACAATATTTCACATGTAGCATTTTAAGACATTTAAAGCTGTTCATATGGTGTATGGTGTTTGTCCCTGCAATGTTCATCTTAAATTCTCTTCATTGTAGTGTTTTCTAGTTACTTCTCTGAAAACAAGTGGAACCTCCATTCACTGTAGCAGTGTAACGGTCTGCTATAGAAACTTCCTGCTGTCAGTCACATAATGTGAAGGTAAACAACCTTTCTGACCTTTTTGATCTGTCAGCTAATGTAGGAGCTGCGGTATGCGCAGTATGTCCAGTCCTTCTTCCTGCTGACAATCCCTCCAACACTGATGAAAGGGCTTCCGTCCTTGACTTCCTCTGGACTGGATTTCTACACTCAAAGACAAAAGTGACTTGACGAGATGAGTGTCAAAGTGTCATTTTGGTTTAGCCAACCAAAAGTCATCTGCAGCAGCTGTTTTAATAAATGTATACAGTATATATTGTCTTGCACATTTTTTTTATTGTCATGTCTAAGACAAAGTCTTAGTGACACCCTGTAGGCCCCTGTCAGTCCCCTCAGCCCCTTATGGCTTGTGATCCCTTAAAATGAAGCCGTGTCTACTGGTGACCCTGCATTACAGGTCAGCGTAAACCAAAGAGTGTTTTTTTTCCTTTTCCTCCATAGTTTTTTCCTTCTCAGTAACAGAACATTTTATTTTCCTTCTTATTATCTTGATCATCTGGTGACTCCTCAGGTTCTTCTAACTGTAAGAGCCCTCCTGGGGCCCCAACCTCTATGTTGGGAACCACTTCCCTAGGTCGATTACAACTCTCCATCTGGGTCCGTTTTTCTCCCACGGGAAGCCTCCCCAAGTCCTTACAGCACTGAATTCTTTTCAGTACCCCCTACCACCCTCATAACAGCCTCATGTTCTTCCCACCATCGACACACTCCTGCTTTAACTGATCAGGCTCCAGTGTTCCTCTCAGTTCAGCATGACCATGTTTGGTTATTAATGTTAAGCGCCACTTTAACAGTGACTTTTACGTCCCTTTGTGTTTAGATCATGTTCTATTCTCTGACACCGTGTTCACATCTTCAGTCGCTGGACCAGTAAATCGGACTGTATTTAATTTGTTTGGTGACTCTGCATAAATGTAAGGTTATCCTCATTTTCACTTAAACTTTTCACATTACTGTGTGTGCGTGTGTGTGTGTGTGTGTGTGTGTGTGTGTGTATGTGTGTGTGACAGACAGACGGAGGAAAATGGAGAGAGGGCTTCCTGTGTGTGATTTACAGAGCCAAGGGGAAAGAGAAAGAAGACCATATTAGGCAATGTTTGGCTCAACAGGAGAGATGGCTCTGACTGTTATCACAGTCTGTCCAAACACACACACATGCATGCTCACACACACACACACACACACACACACACACACACAGGGCTGGCAGCCTGCAGTCAGACTATGTCACATCCTTCCATCACTGAGAGTTCATGCTCTGATTTAAATAGGTTTTCTGGCACAACATGAAATACAAAGTGCTGAAATGTTTGGCTTTTTACTTTATGGAATACATTTTTAAAAAGAGAATTGTAATAGCGACTGTGATGTGTGTAGATTTAGTCTGGATACAGGTTTGTTGTGAACTTGTCCTTTAATGCAAACTGAAGGCAGACTGAGGGTGAGCTGGAACTGGACCGAAGGAAAACTGTAGATTGCAGTTCACTGTTTAACAACAGAATTCAGTTCAGTATCCCAACTCACCTGACCCCCTGGGGTCTAAGTTTGATTGGTATAGAATCATGTACAATAGGGATGAATGAAGGGAATTTCATTTTTGGTTCATCCAAACCTTTTTGTCTATTTTGTCTCTGATATTTTGTCCAGTGGGGGGAACACCTTTCTGCAGCTGTACACTGTTGTGGATGCAGTGTCTTTTTTTGATGCTTCCACTAGGAGTTGCCAAAGTCAGTAACACATAGGAGCTTCAACATTTTGATACTTCTTTTTAATGTCAAAGTGGATCAAATACACAACCAACAGTCATCAGCTGCTTAGGAATGCTATCAGACTACAAAATATCACTATGACTACGACAGACAATGGGAAGCAACATCATGAAAAATCTATGACATCATTTTTAGCTTGAAGGAGTGTGTGTGTTTTGGGGTATGTGAGAGGTTTGCTGTGTCATAGTGATAGGTTGCCATGGCTTCCCCACGTTTGACTTCCCATCTGCACACTGTACCACACACAGTACAGATTCTGTATTGCTTTGGCAGATACAAAGAATATTATGTAGATTTATATGAGGGTGGAACATGAAAAATCAGTAAGCCTATAGCACAAAGGTCAGATGATTTCATATTACAGTTAATGTATGTTTAAATGTTCCTCATATTTGACTTTAATATCATTATTCTGCAGATTTTGGTAATGACATTCAAAAGACAATTAGTATTCAGTCATACCTTAGGATCATCCCATATTCTTTTTCCACATTACAAAATCCACTTAGTGTAAAATGAGTCATTTCTGGACATAAAATGAAATTGTATCAGGACCTGCTTCCAAAGAATGGGAATTTAACAATTCTGTTAAACCTAAGCTGACTTTATCTTCTGTGGTAGCACTGTACTTTTTCATTATCCCCACTGCAGAAAGGAAAGCTGCATTTCCCCAGCAGCTGCTAGATATTTCAGGCCCCTCACAGCAGCTCAGCAGCTGCTCTGACATGATAAACCTGGTTTGTTCAAGGGCCAGCTCTGGAGACCCTGAGTGAATGCGGGCTTTGGTCTCTGGTTACTAGCAGAAAGGGGTTTAATGTGAAAGTTTCCCCCTATGAGAAATCTGGAAATCTGAACTGATTTACAAATGACAAATTGTTCTATGGCAAAAGAACTAATAACAGAGCTCCTTCTTAAATAATGATTTAAAGAAATAGGTCAACATTTTGGCAGATGTGCTTTTTTGCTTTCTTTCTGAGAGAGAGATGAGAGAGAGCCGGAGACGCAATTCAGAAGTGCTGGATAAACATTTCATCAGTAGTTCCAGAACCTAACTCGCGTTAGTAAGTGGGCTTTGTGGTGTTATAGATGTCTGTTTGAATCCCAATCATTTCTGCTCCTCACATTTCTCTTTCCACAATGAAAGAATGAGCAGATTTCCAAAATGTTGAACTACATAGAATATAGACCAGCTGCTGGTTAAATCTTCATCCTGCTTGGTCTTGGAGGTGTCTTCGTGGATGAAGACGCTTTGAGTTTAATCTGATGCAGCTGGCCAGAATACATATTAACAAGTCACACACAACCAAGTGCATTTGAATCAAGGGTGGTGATGGTGATGCCTGTGGTGTGAAACTCGGGGAACAGGATGCAGGCTTGAAGCTTGATGTCATGTACCACACACACACACACACACACACACACACACACACACACACACACACGCAGGCGCGCACAGTCAGGCTGGGAGAGGGCAGGTTTGTTTGTTGGTTTAGTTTAGTGAGGGCAACACTTCCTGACAGACAGACCTCGAGACATGAACCTAGTGTGGGACTTTCTCTGAGTGTGCGTGTGCGTGAGAAAGAGAGAGAGAGCAAGTCTTCCTTCTTAATATGGACTTGTTGAGCCCAGAGCAGAGGGAGAAGGCCGGAGTGAGATAAAGGCCTCCTCTCCCTCTGCTGCCTTTTAAGTGAGTCTCTCCCCACTGTGACTAGAAAAGGGAATGTATGTAGGCAGGAGGGGGGAAGGGAGGGGGGAGGGGGTGACAGACTATCAGTGGGAGCGATCGCAGACTGGAAGAGGGAATGTTTATCCAAAGCAGCAATCCCATTTTCCATGATCCCCAAAGTAAAAGGCTGGCTCGGGCCTTATATGGGCAGACTGGAAGTTTCCAGCCCAGCAGAGTCAGAGCATTCCTGGAAAACACCCGGCTTCTTTCTTTCCCTCTGTCTTTATATGTCGCTCTCTCTGTCTCCTCTCTCTCTGATAAATCAGGAACTCTGTTTGAGTGTCAGGGCTGCTGCTCAGGGGACATTGAAAGCCCATGAGAAGAGTGTAATCAGACAGTAAAGTAAGCTTTGTTCCCTGTGCTCTTTCATCAGGTGTTGCTGTTGAGATAATGGAGATCACAGCTGGAGATCCAGCAGTCTGCACAAGCGGTAAGAGAGAACAACTTCAAGACTCTACAGAGCGGTTGGCACTTTAACAACAATATCTGTACATTATAAACATATCCAGAAACACTCCCATAGAAGCTTTTTATCTTCTCATCTATTCAGGTCACAGTCAGGAAGCCATATCCACCACGGCCTCTGCTCAGGGTTTGAGTTCAGAGCTTTAGCTGTAATATTACAGTAACTCTGGGCGATATTGTCCCACATTAACAACAGAAAAATACAGGAGCTGTACCAACATCAGATGTGTTAGGAAGGTGTTGTTCCACCACCAGCTTGCAGAACAGCTCCAGTGCTCGTGACTTGCCGAGTCTCTGGAGGTGTTTGGATGGTGGTGGAGAGCGCTGTTTAACATATTACTTCCATACTTATCAAACCATTCAGTGAGCTCTTGTGAAACTGCACAGAAGCGCCAGATTCTGATCTGCATGATACAAATCCATCTGTAGTTGAGATTTGAGTTTGCATGAAGGCCCTGGTAAGTCAGGCTCAACTCACATTCTCAAGTCTTCAGATTGTGACACGAAGGTGTTCACAGCTCTGTCCCTGTGCGTTCTCTCATCTGAATCTTCAGATGGATTAGAACCTGAATTTGTTCTGTGCTCAGTCAGTGTCTGAGTTGTAGTTTGTTGTCTTCTTTTTGAAATTCTGTCATGAAGCTGGAACTTTGACATTCTGGAGATCTATGCTTTATACCAAACATCTGCCACTAACATTTCTGCCTCCATTACATAACATTATAATAACATTTTTACAGATGATGTAATACCATTCAGGTGGGTCATTTCATTTGAAAGTAGAAACTTTTTTGCTTTTCACAATTGCGCCCCCACAGATTATGATGGGGGGATTTTCTTATTATTACAATATAGGACATTTTATTACATTATTGGGTGCTACATCTGCATCTCCTAACATAAAAACAGCCAGGTAAAGCAGCAGAGACTGTACTTAGTATTTGAGTAAATGCTCCTGGGTGAAAGGAAGCAGTAGAGAGCCAGTGGTTATGAAGGGCATGCGTGATCTGTTCCTCAGCATGTGTGTGTCTGCAGTGTCTCTTAAAGTATGTGTGTTGTGTTTCAGATGTCAGAGAGCAGCATGTAGTAGAGGGGTGAGTATCACGCACGCATGCAGAGTCATTTAATTTGTGAGTGCGTGTGGAAAGGCAGAGGGAGCAGCAGCAGGACAGGAAGTTGGCATTATGTAGGTCTACTGGGCTTTAAAGTCATTTCCTGTTTACCCCTCCCCAACAAGAATGCTTGTGCTGTACCCTCTATCTCTCTGTCTCACACACAACACACACACCTTTTCATGTCCTTGTTCATCTCCCGCTTTGACTGATATTTCCAATGTGTTAGAAAGACTGTAGAGGCAGAGTCTGTATTTCCAGCACAACGTCCCGTCCCTGCAAGGTGCATGGAGAAGGGAAAAGTCTGAAGAGGCCTAAGCTTGTAGTATTCAGAACAGCTTGATTGTGAGATTAACACGTCTCAGCTGGTGGCCATGGGTGACCCTGATGAACACATTGGTCTGACAGTAAAGCTGTTCTGAATGCTACAAGTGTTTCTGGAGTGTTAGAAAGATCCAGAAATGTAGCTCAACTGTGTCTTAGGTGTAAATGAAGACGTTCCCATCATGTGAGGCTGATCTGATTGGTCAGATTAGTCTGATGTTTCCTCTGTCTTTAGAATAACCTGTCCTTCATGATGCTTAGAGAGATGTGTTTATTCTGTGTTCACATCATGTCACTTGTATCGCTCTGACGTTAGCTTTAGCTTCACCTGTGAGTTCACTTCGTTATGAGTCACGTCAGCTGATTGACTCACCTGAGTTCACGAGCTAAAATCAATAACTTTGGTGTGATGGTTTTTTGTCAACTGCAAAGACGTTTGTGTGCACCTTGCAGTTTGTGTGGTGCTCATGTTGTTGAGTCAGAAAGAAAATGTGTGCAGCCGATGTAACGAACATAGTTTCTAAACTGTCCCTGTGTTTTTCTCCAGTTGACTTCCTGGACCATCCCTGCGGCCCACGGTGCAGTGCTGCATCTCTGGTCATTTGGTAGTCTGAGATGAAGCACTGTAGCTCGGGACGGAGGACAGAAATTCGAGTCTGAGCATATCCAGAGCCAGGTAACAGCATCCCCAATCTGCAGCAGGTCTCCAAGGCTCAGGTTAGGGCCACAGGACACCTTGTGGATCACAATCAGTTTATCCATTCATAGGAAAGCTGTTTCTGTTACCTTTATGTATTTAGAAGACACAAAAATTGAAGTTGTAGAATTTATCACAAAATGTGGATTAGGGCACATTTAAAATTATTCCTATGATGTTCAACATTACAAATTTCAGATAAATGAAATCAGTAATATGACCCCCGTCTGCCAAAGTCTGTGACAGGGTTTTAGACATGGCACCATCAGAAGGAAAGCAAAATAAAGATGTGACCGTTTCAAAGCTTCTAATGTGCAATCTGTAAATGGGAAGTGTGCAAACCACAGCTGGTTGTGTGAGGAGTGGGACCCAGCGGTGTTGATGTGATGACGGTTGATGATGATGATGGTGGTGGGTGGATCCCATCAGAAGAGGAAGTGCTCAATGACCTCTTGGTTTTCTTCTCCTCTCTCCTGGGGTCCAGTTTTCCCAGGAATCCCTTGACCTATCAGAAAGGGGGATTCCTGGAAATACTGTTCTTGGGGGCGGGGCTTATCAACAATTCCATGTAAAGTCTTGAGGATTATGTGTGATGTGTGTGAAAACATGTATTGTGTAGGAACACGAGAAAAACGAGGCCTTATTGTTTCTGTCATGCCCCCCCCTCCCCCCCCATCCTCAGCGCTGAGGGGTTCCAATGTGAAACGTCTGTGTTATTGCTCATTGTTGAATAAACATTCAAAACAAAGAAATATTGCCATACATTGTCATTTACTGTATATGGACACTGCAGTCTGGGGTTAGAGCAGGGTGTAAAAAATGTAAGTAAAAGTAAGAAACCACAATGTAAAATATTCCACTACAATAAAAGTCAAGCATTTAAAATCCTACTGAAGTACAAGGACAGAAGTATTTTCAGGATCATGTAGTACAAGTACTGGTTGTGCAGTAAAATATCTCCTGTGACTGATATCTGATTCTTTCTGACAGTAACAGTACAGGCCTTTATTAGTAGTTATGAGTGATGTGGAAAATAAAACAGAATAAATAAATAGAATCATAAATACAGCATCTGAGTAAGATGCACACTTGGATAAATACTGCATTTATCATCAGAGCCTGTTCAACTGTATTTCTGTAATGGCTCTCATCATTTTGAGTAAGAGAGTTGAGAAGGCTAATGGAAAATACTGTATTATAGTAAATACATACTGTTCATGGTAAATGCTCTGTACTTGTATAGCGCCTTTCTAGTGTTCCAACCACTCAGAGCTCTTTTACATTATGTCACATTCACCCATTCACACACTGAGCCTCAGTGCTCTGAACAGAAACTAGCATTCACACACACTCATACATGGTACAGCCATCGGGGGAAATTTGGGGTTCAGTATCTTGCAAAAGGACACTTCAACATGAGAGCAACATAAGAATAACCAAAGTGGCAGGAATTAAAGTCAGAAATGAATGATAATAAAGGTAAAATAAAAATCAACAGCATCCACATATCGACTACTGGGTTGGTTGAAAAGATCTGATGTAAAAATCTGAAAATGAATTTCTCTGACACTAAAAACAGCAGACCACTCCTCCAGCTGATGAGCTGCACATATGATCAATAGTCAGATTCACACAGACAAGCCTTCAGCTTCTGCTTTTAGGAATTTGATGCTTGCATGCTCATATCACATACCATGTACACCAGCTCCACTAAAACATGTGTGACTCTATAAGGTGGGTTCATGTTCTAATCAAAGACCTTTATTGTTTAAGAGGAACAAGAAGCTCATGCCTGTATCCATAAGCACTCACAGCAGTGACAGCAGTCACAGACAGGATGGGTTCCCGTCTCCCTTCATGACCTGTGATGATTGTGACACAGCCTGTAGAGTGCTGACATCTTACTGGAGCAGTGTTAAATAGTGCTAGTAAGTGTTAAACACTCATCTAGACTCAAGAGAGCCATGGAAATACAATAGGAGCAACTGGGCACCGATAAACTGGAACAGGGCTCCTCCTGCCAACATTAAATCACAGAATCATGATGTGTGACCACATGGTGGCGCAGTTGTAACGTGCAGCGGCACACAGCCTCTATTAATGGAATTCCAGGAAACACAGGCCTTCCCCCTCCTCCAGGAAGTCAGCTTCCCACATTCAGACATGAAGAATGAGACACAGAACTCCTCCCATGCTGCTGTCCGATGGAGTCCTACAGAAACACTCCCGGCCTTCCTGTTCTCCTATATATGCCAGCACGTGTGGCTGACGCTCACACACACACACACACACACACACACACACACACACACACACACACACACACACACACACCCACCCAACATCACACACTTTTACATTTCAGCCCCCAACCATGAAAAGACAACCCCATTTTAACAGGGCAAGCTTCTTTTTTCTCTTCCTCACCTCCTCCTGCTAAAAATGTATAATATAATATAGACCATTATGTTCTTAAAAAACTCATTACAGCGTTTGAAATGGGAATCTTGGGAAGTCTGTTTAAATATTTCCTCCTCCACATTGTGCAGAGATGGGTAGAAGACACATCAGGGGACGTGGCATGCAATTAAGAACAGAATGGATTAGTTTCCTTTTTAAAGTTATTGAGACACAATGAAGGGAGAGGCTTTCTCTGTTCCCCCCTCTCATCATCTATTTTGATGGCTCCCCTGTAAGCCCCTCCGCTTGCCCTCTCCCGGTTAATGACAGTTTGCATTTCACACTACGGGAACCAAGGAAAACCCTTTGGCCTTTTCCTGTGAAGAGTGAAGAGATAGACTGGGCTAGAGAAAAGAGGTGTGACAGAGCCGTTTGACTTCGTAGTTCGTGGCTGTCGTGGTGTGGAGAGGAATTAGCCCAAGACAAACATGTCAGAAAGACTAAAAGGCATTACTGCTCTCTGTCGTAACAACCCATTCTTCTCTACTCATGGCGTCCTGAAAGTCAAGAAATCTGAAAAGTTCGCAGCGAGGCAGAAATTACTTGGCTTACTGTATTTATGAGGCCTGATGTGCAGTTGCTGTGGCTTGTTTAAAACTAGGCTGGCAATAAAGAGGTGTGCTGCTACTGCAGCTGGTAAGCTGTGTATATGAAGGTTTGGTTGTGTGCTGTACAAGGAACGTGCAAAATATAAAGGATGGTTGATGTTTTCATGGAATGCATTAATAAGGTAAAACCAGTCATGTCACAGGTAGTGCTGAAAACAATAATTTGTTGTTGTGCCAAGGTGTATAAATACTAAGACTTCCAACCACACCAGCTACTTACAGTCTGCAACATATACTGAGTGCTTGCCCGCAGTTGCCGAAGAAAGGATGCAGGCCTTTCGAGTGAGTGAGTTTGAGTTGCGTTCACAGAAGGGCTGCTTGGAAAATGCATTGGGCACTTTCTAACGCTAGCCTGTCACGATCAGGTTGAGTTTGATTCATCTCCCGTGGTGTTACTTCTTTCGAGCACGGTGATGGGAGCTGGGCCTGGCGTCCTCCTGTGCATTGCCAACTACGACTACTCACAGCTCTGCTTTTGTTTCAGTTCGTTTAGGTTGACGAATAAACGCAGACTGAAACTAAACCAAAATTTGTAAAGGATGGGTAGATATTATTCATTCGTCCATCACAATCTCAACAAAAAGGGTTTGCCCCAACTGCAGCATCTTTTGACAACCAATTAACAAGTGAATGTTAACCATGTAATGTGACACAGTTTACAGGCTGGCTGCTGGTTCAGCACTATACTTACACACAGTTTTCCTGTACAATATAACTGACATAACTGAAAGATTTTAAGATCTACTACTTAATATCTGGAAGATTTGTCTTACCTTTAACCTCCTTCTAAACTTGGGGCACAAACATGTTCTAAGGAACCAGAATTTGCAAAACTCAAAAAGCCAAACGGCGTCACGGTGGCCTACCTTACACTCAAACCACTAATATCATTTTGCATAGGCCCTAAAACGCAGGGCTTATGATTAAACACCAAGCATATATTAAATTAAACCATTCCCCCCTTTTTTTAAAAGAAGAGAGAGAGGTTAAAAAACTGCATTAATCGTGTCAGGTATGAGAAATGTTATGATAATCAGCCTCGTTTGGAGTCTATCCTGCCACAGCTACATGGTTCGCTAATCCAAACGCGGCTCCTCTCCTGCACCTGAAAGCTCTCCTGATCCCGACTGAATTCTAATGATTGAAATGAAAGGCATCAGCAAGCCAAATCACAGCCCGGCCTTTCCTTTCACTGCGTCACATCTTATCTGACTCCTTATTCTATCAGCAGAGGTGCAGAACAATGAGGACACAAGTCATATGTGCTTTATGTGCCGTACAGCACACTGTTAATACTGCTAATTTAAACAGATGGACACAACGCTCCTAGATCAGTTTGCTGATATTGATCTTGTCTTAAAAATATCAGACAATGAGTGTCATTTAAGCCAATGTAACTGACATATTTATAAGACTTGAGGTTATAATTATTTTCATAATTAGTGTATTGTCAGATTTCCTCCATGATTTAGTCTTTAAAATGTCACAAAATCATAAAAAATATGTTCCAACACCCATTAAATAAAAAATAAGCAAATTCTCACTTAAGAAGTCTGGATAAGTGACTTAAACAATTCATTCTTCAGCAGTAAAGATGATTTTACTCAAGAGCTTCTGTGGAACAGTCAGTTTAGTATAAAATCTGAATGAAGTTCAGCCAAGTTATAATATCACATGTTAATCTAAGAGCTGTAAAGGTTTTTCCACCACGAAAATTCATATAGTCCTCGAAAGAATCACAAAATTTGAATCCAAAATCCAAAAAGTGGAGTCCTTACACACACACACAGACACACAGACACACAGACACAGTGGTCCTCCATCACTCCTGCCACCCCTTCATCACAGCAGAGCAGCCTAATCACTCACTCTGTATCCTAACCAAAACAAAATGGTGCCAACCAGTAGCTTTTAGCTGTGTTTACACTCCTACCTCCCCACCTCCCTACTGCCCTCCCCCCTCTCCTTCCCCCGGCGGCTCGTGGCGGCATGGGTGATTAATTTGGGCCGTGTAGACAGGTAAACACAGGCCTATTTAGATGGCTTACCCGCCACCATATTTATACTCAACAGGACTAAGCTTCAGATAGAATATCCTCAAAGCTCCCATCTGTTTATTTTCTCTAACTGCTCCTTGAGCTCCGTCCTGACACCCGTCCTCTACCTTCTTCTGCCTCCCCCTCGCTCTAAGCTCGATTCCCTTTCCCTCCTCCTCCCCTTCTGACCTGCCTCACTCTCAGGTCAAACACGGGGCAGTTTTTGTCTTCTTCTTAGAAGAGGCAACTTAGTTTCTTCTAGTTATTTGAACTAAAATAACACATTGATGAGGCTGCCTTTCAAAGAATATTCTTATTTATCATAACCTTCATTGTCTCGTTCTGCTTGAAATGCCCTCCTTCTGTCTTACTTATTAAAACGCCTGTGGTGTAGAAATGATTTCTGTAGCTAACTTGCTAACGGTGCTAACTTGGGATTCTTTTCCTGAAAATCAAAACAGGCTTTTGTAGCATTTTTATTCGGTTTTGTCAGAGTTTTGTATGTCCACTGAGTCACACAACAGTTCGGCCATTCTTGCCGCATTGCGTCTCGACCAGTTTGGGAACTTGAGATGCAAATGCTGCAGTACTGTCGTAGGCCCAGATGGACTGCAGTGGGGTTCTTTCATTTGGTCATTCAAGTGGTATTGCTGAATTTGTTATAAACTGCAAAATATGAGATACCGCCACTTCTATCAAGCTTACAATCTGAGTCATTACATTGTGTCTGGATCCGTGGCTGATAATATTCTTTTTTTTAATTAACAGAAGACGAACTAGGTAGTTAGCATGTGCAGGGATAGCTAACACTCTTGGACATCATCAGTGTAAAATGTAAAATTTGACCAGGTTGTTGCAGTAATACAAACTCAGTTCAAGTAACAGGTGTTCTGTGAGATTTGCATTGTAGAAGCACCACAGTGATGAAAATTAATGACAGTGAAAACAAAAAGATGAAAATCTGACCTATTATTAAATCTCTTATCATTACCCTGATTCTTCCAGACTGGACTATGGCATGATATTCACGTGGTCTACATCTAGTACATGTGATGCAGACATGCCAAGAGTACAATAAGGCCTCTCAACTATGTGAATAACATGTGAATGATCACAGCACGTCGTTGTGCTTTCTATCTCTGACGTATATCTGTTCCATTGAGATTTAGGTTTGAAAGAACAATTTAGTTTTCTGGGTTTTATAATTGGCAAAACGTGATATTTGTTGTAAAGATAATAAATTGCAGTTAGTTACTTCATTTTTTATTATATTTGAGAGCGCAGAAAGTTCTCTTGCGCCTTAAAGCCATTTTCATTGGGAAATTGGAATATTTCCATTCATTCGGAGCAGACATTTCTGCAATACATTTTGGCATTTTAATCAAGTAATAAGGCTACATGCTAATATCAGAAAACAGATGTATCCGTCTAACACTAAATCATTTCAGTGCACTCACCCAGACATACACATACCACCGCATCACCTAGCGTAACTCCCCACCCATTCATATAAAAGCTTTAACAAAAGCGTAAGAGTACAATGGAGATGTTCCCCGTCATGCTTTGCATTCCTACAGTTGCTGCAAGCACGTAGGCCGGCCGCACCCTGCCTAACTAAGGTCAGCACCAGGAAACCAGACCAGGTGTAAAAGAACCGGTCATGTGATTCCTCACTCAGCAATGGCTGCAGTTCAGAGGTGTCATCCTATTGTTTTCAAGGACAAAGCCTCTCAAACAATGATCACTTTTTGGGGTTGATTACATAATTTCCACATGAAGCTAAATATCCTTTCTCCTGCCAAATCCATCTCCTTTCCCACTCATCACACAGCAAATGTGCATCATTAGCTTGTCAGATCAACAGGTGCAGCATGTTAACATAATCTTCAGTCTAAATGTCGTTTTTCACCTCCTGTGAATCTTAAGTGGATTGTTAGTGATGAAGACAGCAGTGGGAGGAGATACAAGCCATGTTAAGTGCTATTATGCATACACACAAAATACATACATGCATGCAGAATCATACTTACAAAAATCGTGTATGGGCGATCACTAATTTAATTACTGATCCACAGATTCTTAGTCCACAATCCGCTCTTTAAAGATTTACTGTACGTGCAATACTGCAAACATATCATACAAATGTTGTCTCTCTCTGTGTGAATCCCATCATGCCTTTGGGCAGGGATAATTACTTATCAACACTAGAGTTCCTTAAAGGGGTGTCCAAGAGCACACAGCTTGTCTGTTTGTCTGGGGATTTTTATTCCACCACCTCGTGGAGATGATTTGTCTATTATCTCCGGTGGATTTGCTCCTCTCTTCATCTGCAGCGCATTACTGCAGTCATAAAGCTGCAAGGTCAGGGGAAAGGCAGGGAGGGAAGGAGGGGATGGGGGGGGTATGAGTCCTCTCTTCTCCAGTCTCGCCTACAGTGGAGCTTTACCCAGCAGAGATGTATGATACGGCAACTTATCACACACTGGCCAAGCAGTCATTAGGGTAGTGTGGTCAGGATAAATCATCACCTTTATCATCACTACTGCTATTGAGATGACCATTTTTCTGCATTTGTGCTTTATTGATGCAGTCACAGAGGAGAGACTGGCAGGGTGAGTGTGTGAGGGAGATGAAAAAAAGGTCTTAGAGGGAGATTCGGGACATGCTTGTCTGAGTCATGATTCAACTTAAGTTTGTGAAAGCATAATATCAGCTTTCTGCTATATTATTTTGAAGTTAGTGGGTCAAAGAAAAGCATGACATGTCCAGCATATGTCACCTACATACAGTTTCAAACAATTGCGTTGTTTTTGGGTTTCGCCCTTCTGTGTTCTGAAATGAAACTTTGCCTTCAGTTTGTTGGTCCTGTAAATTAAGTTTAAAAGTGCTTAATGGCTGACCCCATGATTTTGTCCATACATATTATGTCCCTAGTATCCTCCATCAATGTTATATTTAGTGCGTGTTAAAGGAAACAATACACCCGAAAATGCTTCATCGCTGCTAAGAAAACAGCTCTAGGCGATGCACCTGTGCATTCCTGGGACCAGTGTCTCCACCATTGTTTCTTGCTCCGATGGACAAAAATGTTCAGAGTAAACATCAAACATTGCTCTGTATCTTTCCAAAAAGCTGTCAGTGTGCTCAAACTTTACAGTGAAACAGAGGGAACTACCATTCCAAGGTCGTCAAATACCAACATTTGTCATGCCCCTCAGCGTCTCATGCAGATGCACAAAGTACGCTTGAGTGTCTGTATGCGACACACTGGGCTTTCAGCCAACTCCAATGTAACCCATCTGTGTCAGGTTATCTAGTACACAAAACGTCACGTAACTTACCTATTTTAACCCAAACTCTGATCTTTTTCTAAACCTAACCAAGTAGTTTTGTTGCCTAAACCTAAGAGCCCACTAAATCTAAATATGGATGCAGTATGTACAGTGGGCTCAAAATTTGCACAGAAGTTTGTGGATGTAAGCACCTGACGAAATGTATGTCACAAGGGGAACTCATGGAATATTTGCCTTAAGAATGGAGAGTCACTTCCATGCTGATTAATGCAAGTGTGTCATTGCCATTGGCATTCTGGGAAAGGGAAGAAATTAGACAATCAGGCAAGCAGAGGAACAAGCCTGAAGTATAATAGTGTGAGAATCTAAATGAGGATTTCCCATAAATCGTAACCATCAGTAACGTAATCCACCACCATCTAGTTCTCTGCAGCCGCAGTGTGAGTCCCTACAGAGCGAGCTGATGGTAGCTAAGGGTCATCTATTCTATTCTACATGCAGACACAGTACGGCTAATACCATACTTCACAGCCCAGCCTTAATCAGCTGCTGCACTGACAATGTAATTATAGAAGTGTCCAGGCACTGCAGTCAGCCGGGGAATTCTAATTATTTACAAGACTGAGAAGGAGAGCCAATGGTTCATCTAAAACCAAGGACCCGCTCTCTCTCCACATCGAAAATCATCTCAAGGGGAGGGCCGAACTGCAGGATTTTGTGAAATACAGAAGTGATGAAGAGAGACAGACAGAGAAGGCAAAATGCTTCTTGTTTTTACAAAACCAGGAATGATTTGATGGATAAACTGAAAATTTGCACTACTAAGTCAGTTAGTTGACTGTTTGCTTGTCAGTGTATTGTTCAGTTAAAAGGTTTTTAGTAAATTGGTAATTTATTGGTCTTTGTGTGGGAAATTCTTATTATTCATCATTAGAAACTGATAACCACATCCCTGACATCAGAAATGAATATGTATGCCTAGGTTTTAAGACATCTAGAGATTGAAGAGGTCATGCTAGGGACAGATGTCTTAGATGTCTAATTAACAACTAATTAGATGAGATGCTATGATTGTTTGTCAGGCATAAATTTCTTCAGTCAAATTTCTTTATTTTTATTTATGTTATTGACACTGCTGTAAATGACTGAATGAATCGTCCATAAAGACTGTTTGATGTCATCTGATTTGATTTTGACCTCCATACCAGTTCTAAAGAGATATGCACAATAAAGTTTGCATGTTCTTATTCTTGGCAAGACACAAACAAATTGCATTGCATAAAGTGTTCAGTGGCCCCTGTGTAAGCATCTACAGCCATCATGTTTCTCCACTTCTCCCTTTAATTTGTCAGCCTCCTGTATATCACAACCAATACCACAATCTAGTCCATAATGCTTTATCTTATGCTTATCTTAACTTATCCCTCCTCTCTCTTATTTCCTCTGCCATGTACGAACTATCCTGTCATTTCAGATCCTGACACTCCCAACTGCCCTGCAATAACCCCTGTGTTCCTGCCATTCCCCATCAACTGACCTTCCCCGCCTACCTGCAGCCCAGTAGCATATATATCAGCCCACTTCTGTTCAGATTTGCATGTAATGACACCTTGCCTGCTATTTGGACTCCTGCTCTCCAGCCTGGTCCCTTATTAGTTGAGTTTATCTCATCTCCCCTGACTGTCTGGTTTTGACTTTTGCCTGTTTTCAACCCAGATAAACTACTACTGCTGTACTTTTGGATTCAAACCTGTTTTTACCATGCCTTTACAGATGCAACACGTGTGTCCATTTGACTTACATCTATAAGTTTGGTTGTTTGGTTGGAATTTGGACAGTGTAAGAAAGTTAAAAACAAAGTCAACTTGCACCGTATAGCAAAGAAACAAAACAAACGTACTGCAGGTGCGACACCTAACCAATAACCTTACTGCCCTCCTCTGCAGAGAGCAACAAACTCCAACACCCTGGGCTTGTAGTCTTTATCCTCTCCACTTCAGACGGCAGCTGGAGAAGAGGCAGAGGAGCATCTCTCTTATCAGTATGTGTGTGCGTGTATGCTTGTGTACAGTAAAAGCCTAATCTAATCACCACACACTCACTGGTTCCTCCAGGTGTATTACTGTACCAGGAGTGTAATGCAGAGAGAGGGAGAGGGGAAGAGATAAGTAATATTGATCTGATGCAGCGATTGTCACTCTGTTGCCTGCCTTGAATAGCTAATCTCTTTTCTCACGGGTCAGAGGGAAGAAAGGCGACAGGGGCTACAGGTTTAACCACAGCCAATTGACAAATTGTTTTCAAACACCAGCCGGCAGTGCTGGATGTGAAATTGTACCTCCCAGCTGTTGTTGTCAGAAATGGTGATAGTGATGATTATGTTGATAGTGCTGAGGAACAAGTTTTGGGTACTTTTTGCAGTGGATTATGGCGTTAGGACAAGACACAGAAATGTACGGTCACACTTGCAAATACGTGGTATACGGAGTACTGTATCATTAGTGCTTGATATGTTTGCTTCTAGTTTGTAAGTGCAAAGTGTATATCTGTAGATGCAAGTATGTAATAATTTTCTTTATGATATCATTTTTTTTGGTACTGGCTACTTTCATATCAAAACGTGTCTAAAAAGGGGGGGTGAATGAAAATTGTGAGGAAGATGATGCTAACTGCAAGCTATTTGGGCCTTAGATTTGATTATCTCAAACCTTTTGTTTTGTCTTTCATATATGAATTCTACTTTAGACTTGAAAACAGAGTGAAACAGTACAGTCTTGTTTGATTACCTTCATCTGTCTAAATAATAAAACTTAAACATCACAAGAACAAATTGTGTTGCTAACGGCAGTGCATATACATAACATAATAACAATGTAAAATTACAATATAGAGAAACAAATATTAAGTTAATAGATTGCAAGCATGAATATGAAGAATATGGATCCCGGAAGATGTTCAGTAACTTTCAAGTTTCACCAAAACAAGTAGGAACTGGGCCACACAACTTCCTCTCCAACACAAAGACCTGGAAAGAGGACAGACTACATGTACACAAAAGAGGCAAAATTCAAAGATATCATTCATACAGCGCTAGAGAGACGAGAGGTGGTGCTGGGTCTCCTGGAAGATGAAGACATCTTCAATGAGGCACCGAGAGCCAAAGAAGTAGAAGAGTAAGAGGTCCCAGGGTTGACCTTTTGTCCAGCACAAATATCATCCAGTACCTCGCCCTATTTTTTTCTGTTCTTTCATTTGAATTTCTTTAGAGGTCTGAAGAGGTCAACTTATCCAGTATTTCACAAGAAAAAGCATAGTGTTTTCCCTACCCTTTTAATCATCTCGCAACCCCCCATATCTATCTTTGGGGCCTTTGGGGACATCCCAACCAGAAGGCCGTGGTCCATGTTAAGTTTCTGAACACATCTTTATCTTTCTCTTTAAAACCGAGAGTAGACCGGTACAATCCCCTTGTTTTATGTGTGGTCAGTGAACAGTTAGTGGTTAAGTGCCTTGGCTTAAGGTCATGGTGGAATAGAGGAAAGCATGTTGCTCCCCAACTTAACATTACCCTGGTCAGCTAAAGTCCAGCTTTAATTAATGTAGTGCAAATATTGCATTTAGACATTTCAAGTTCAGATCTTTTTTTCTTCCATGTGTCAGGATTAGGTCCTCTTGTATCTACCCTTCATCACCCCCCCTCTGTATACGTATCTATCACCCCTTCCTCTGCCACATCTCCACCTGGAACGAGAAAGGAGGGATTGATGCAGCGAACATGCCACAGTAGTTTCCATTTACCGAGACCAAACATCAGCAAGCATATCTCTGACACCAAAGGGTCTGCCTGGGTGCCCCCTCTCTCTCTCTCATTCTCATTCCCCGCTTTCTCCCTCCTCTCCTCTTCCCCTCCCTCCCATACCCCCGCCATCTCCTTTTAATATACAAGCTGGAGATGAAAAATGGTGTGCTTTTGTTTATTTGCCACCGATGCAAATGCGACCACAGCAGGATTAGTGAGTTCTCCATCTCTTTGCTGATAGCGGTGGGAAGAAAGGGGATTTTTATGCAAAAAAGATCTCTCCCACCCTTGCTATGACAATTGCAATGCATCACTTCATAGACAGTTTTTAATCTGTTTCAAACCAACCACACTTTGAACTGCTGGGAATGTGAGATATACAACTGTGGGTATATGCGTGTGTGTGAGAAAGAGAGCACTTGTGTGTATGTGCTGTATGTGTTTTCCTGTGATTAATCTTTGGAGTTGGTTTAAGCACACTGCTGACACAGCACAGATCTCCCTCTCCCTCTCTCTCTCTGGCTAACTTTGTCTCTCTGTCTGAATGCCCTTGGATTTAGCTTTGAATAACAAAAAGTTTGTATCCTAATTCACTACTGGTCCATTGTGTCCAGCTCTTCTTATATTGTAAAGAAAACTTTACTTGGAGCCTGTAAATTGATCTTTAATCGAATATCTGCATAGCTTAAGCTCCTTGGATTCACTGTAAAGACTCACGTTTCCCTCAGTTGAAATTGCACCCTGGGAATCTGAAAAAACGTCAACCATAAATGTTCCTGAAAGTTCCACAAGTGAAGATTTGTTTGTAGAAGTCCTTCTTTTTTTTTATAGGTGTAAATGACGAAGACAGGCTGAAACGAGTCGACTAATGCATCAAGCCAATAAAACGTTCCTTTAAATTTTTATGTTAATTGGACTTACAGCCTTCTTCTGGTTCGGCTTATTTTAAATGAAAAGGTAAACTTTTTCAAACTGGTTTTGGTTTAAAATGTTTAAGATATCTAGGTTACATTTAACTGCTTTGTCCTTATAAATACACATTGAAATGTAGCAATTTGAACACCTCATATATCTTTGATTATTTCAGTGATGTAAAAGATCCAATGACTACTTAAACTTAGGTCCCTGGAGCTTTAGTATCTAATGTGTTTGAGTTATTAATTATATATGTCACTTGATTATTATGTGTTCTTGTGTGCTGGTCGTGTGAGTGCTTGGCCATTGTTCTACCTTGAAAAAGATATTTTGATCTCAATAAAACTACCTGATTAATTAAGTTGGAACAATGTTCATAAAGTTTGTGATATAGACATAAGAAAACCTTTGATTTTTGTCCAGTGTTGTCTTAAACGCCTGTACATCTATTCACACAAAGTCCATGCTTGCTCAGTCTTCCTGATGGGACAACATTGTGAAGAAGTCATTGTGAATGATGCAGGCATTGATTGGCATTCATTGTTTATAAGTGGACCGCTTTGGCCTACTTTAGTTGAAATCATTGTAGACAAACATGATCATACTGTGTGTAGTTCGTTTTTAACTTTCATCTTAATATGATTTCTGGGTTCTTAAGTACTTGGATTTTAAAAATTACCTTTTAATGTTGGAGCTGCCAACACAAGTATAAACTAACTAGGTTAGAGCTTATGTTGTTGCTTGTTTTGTAACCGTTCAGAGACAACCAAATAGTTTTAGAACAAAAGTTTTTGTCCAAATAGTTTTTAGTAGAATTGTTTTTCTCAGTCTAACAATTTAAAAAAGTGTGTGTTCTGTTGTCAGGACACCTTGGTGGCCAAGGGGTTAAAGCAGTGAGCATTACCATGTGTTAATTTCATGGGCTGATTTTTGTTATTTCCATATCTAACAACAATGACAAGGGCTCAGCTCGTGCATACCAAGCTGTTGTTAGATTATAGAGAAGGCCTAAACATATAGCAGTATAAGCTTTGTAGAAATGCATCCAATTTCAAATATTTCTTCCATATAGCACTGAAGTGTGTAGCAGAATAAAAGAAATGGGTGTGTTTCCCTGGAGTCCATTTCCTCATAAATAAAGCCTGTCTGCTTACTTTCGTTTGCATGTTCCTTTAATTCCACGTATTCAGATGCTCAGTGTCAGATCAAACCTTCAAACATCCATCACCTAACCCTCAGGAGAAAGAAGTAAATGCCAAAATCCCAAACCGTCATCAGAGCAAGCTTCACTGTTGTCGCTTCGACAGACAGATAGAGCAAACTCTGAGTTTCCGTTTAGGATTTCTGACTGACTACACAATTAACAAGGGCTACGGGTGTATGACTGCATATCATGAAAAGGGGGAGTGAAAAGGGAGTAAAAGGAGGAAAACACAGGCCTGTTTATCTTTCAAGCCACTGTTGGCGTCCTGAGGAGAGTGTCTGGCTCTGGGTAGATACCAACGGGACGACACAAAGGCGAGATAAAGCGTTAAGACATTTTTTACTCATCAAATTTAATAAGCCTCGTCTCAGACACACAGGTATTCAGCGCGGTGCTTTCAGGGAAAAGGTAAACACATCCATTTTGTAAGCTCTTGCAGAGATCCAAAAAAAACAAACCTTAAACCAGCAGCTGACATGCATTCTGAACGTGTCAGGGTGACAATAAGATACACTATGAATAATAGAATAAACAGATACATATTTTCCCATATGCCTCTCTCTCCTCCTCTGTAGTTGACACCTTGGCGGTGTGATAAAACCCGCGTCAGAAATACTTTACTTTTCGTGCTCCGCCCTTCCTTCACTCCCCTCGTTTTCGGTGGCGGAGGGGCTTACCTGTGCCCTGCTCGACTGACACCTAGCATTCGAAACAGCTCGCCGGGATTTAATCAGTCGTCATTATGGCTGAGGAGAAAGAGGCTGTGGCACAATGCTGACACAAAGACAGTCTAAGGAGATCTTTGTGCTGTAAATGTGCTTCTCACAGTGGCTGCGTGACAGCTGACGGTGAGTCGCTGAAACACTGATCCACTGTTTCCTTGTAGAGACATCAGGGTGAATACAGAGGTGCCATGGCGTGCGCTGAAAGCTGCCTCAAAGACCTGAATGCTGCACAACACCTGCATGGCTGCTGTGGCGGATTAGGGTGTCAACACACACAATGGCTGAGGGAACTCAATGCCTTTTGACTCGCCTCGTTCCCCCTCTTGCGCTCTCTGACGTCTCCCATTGTCAACCGCTCTATTTTATTTATCAGCACACCAGCTCAATGGGGAATTAAGGTGAAAGAAAATGGCGACAGGTTATTGAAAAATATTTATACACTTCGAAAAATAAACATTTTTCAGTTAAAGTTCATTTCAGACAAGGATAATCCTGAGAAGGCGACAGAAGTTGTTGTTTCCTGTTTCCTGTACTTTGGGGACTTTGGTCACATCTGCCTCCGGTGCAGCCCTGAGCCAGCGGAGAACAAGATGGCGGAGAAGCGCACCGAGAGGAATAAGAAGAAGTCCATTCCAGCGCAACAGATGGAGCTGAGAGCGGGTGAGGAGGAGGAGAGCGGAGAAGGATAAGGGAAGGCTGGTGAGTCTTCGGCAGGAGAATTTGGCAGGAGGGCAAAGAGTGTCGAAGCCTGGCAGCGCCACAAAGAGCTGTGGCTCTCGATCCAGCTCTGCTCCACACCTCTCTGGCAGACATGCCATCACAGGCTTTGTTTACATGGGTCTGTGCACTACTGGGAACCTTGGACAAAATAAAGAATGACATGCAGTAGATGTGATGTGTATGATGAACAACTGTCCTTTTATGCTCTTTTGCTAGCTATGGTTTACATCGCTTTAAATTGGCAAAATTTGCTAAATGTTTTGGGGTTTTCTCTCCTTCTTTGATGCTGAGCGCCATTGCTGTGGTATTTTGGCACTGCACAAACTAAAAAAATTGAATGTATTTTACTATATGTAAAGCAGATTTCATACTGTGTGCTGGATGATTTGAAACCAAACACTTGAAACCACTCGAAAAACACATGCATACAGACTGAATATTCCATCCATATGTCCATCAAAATACACATATTGATAATGTCATACATGCCAGATTTTTCTTTCTGTATCAAGTGGAGTATTTCCAGAGAAATGTTTCAATTGTTGAAATGCATTTGAAAAAAGTTGTGCACCAAGTTCTGTTTTAATTTGTAAATGTTTTGTTTGGTATTGTATTCACACAAATGTGAGTATTTAAACAGGCACTTATTTGACCTCAATTAAAAAACTAAAATGCCTATAATGACAGATGCTAATTTGAGGGGAATAAAACCCATACTGAACTGCACATACCTTTTTCACACAAGCACAGACACGTTACACTTTCCATAATCTTCACTGAAAAGTTAAAAAAAGCTAACCTCTACACACCCTGGATAAATAAATAACTCCAGTTTAACTTGACTCACACTCCATGTTTTATCCTAGTCACAGTAAATCTCTTTAACACTACTGTAGCCTTCCTTCCTATGCTGCCCTTCAGTGACAGTGTTAGCCGAGTAACAGTAATGCAGTAATGGTATCAGAGAAGGAGGCCCTAAGCGCTGGGCTTTGACGGCCTGCCTGCTGATGATGGATGTCTTCAGAAACTAAACTACTCCGTCCTCTGCAGCCCAGAGCGCTGCTGTTGCGTGTTGGGATCCCCTCTGTAATGCCACAATGGATATTTGAGAATGGAGAGTGTGTATGTGTGTGACTGAGAACATGCACATAGCTGACTTTAAAGTGTTTGCATGTGCTCTGTGTTGTTTTCGGTGCACATGTGCTCAGACTTAGTGTGTGTGTGTGTGTGTGTGTCTGTGTGTGTGTGTGTCCTGCTTGAATGAACTTGGGAGAGTCGAAGGCTCTTAGCGTGGAATGTGAGGGATGTTATATAAACACATTACTGATGGTACCAACGTACAGCCATACACACTGCTGGCGCCAGCCCACACTGCATTAGCCGACATTTTATACAAAAATGGTGAAAATGGACCGTCTGAGGGAGCGACAGAGTGTTTTCTGGTTCTCCCCAGACTCTGTTTGGGTTGAAGTTGTTCTCTTTTTAGCCTCTTTTGACTTTTGATTGCTGACTCTGCCTCCCAAAGGGACTGTCAGGAGGTGCTGCGGTCATTCAGTCTGCTTATATGACCTGACAATTTAAATGGGAAAGGATTTTGTAATTTACATCAAGTACGGGAATGGGAAATTAGTCAGAGCACTAAATGTGATCTGGTTACATGACAAAAGCAACATGCAGTGTACAAATACAAACACACTCTCAGCACATAAAAGCATTTCCTGTACATTTACACACTGAAATGAATGGTAAACAAATTCAGAAAAATGTGCACACTCACAATCAAACATACACACGTGTTCTCCCGTGCACACCAAAACGAACACACCGACTTTGAAAAAGCAATTAATTCCAGATAGCATGGACATGAAAGGCAGCGGGATGCTGTGAACATTAAAAGGCACAGAAGCCCGCGCGTTGCTTTCCTGCGTGTCTTTAAGGCTTTCTCAATCCAGGCCCTTCTAAATAGGATTCAATAATGTCCAGGTTGCTTGTTTTTAACTTCAAAGATTTTCCACCAAACGGCTTAAGTCCATCAGAGAGAGGAAGAGAAGGAAAACACTGACAACTCATTAAATGTCAACGTTCACTTTATTACATTGTACTCTGCTTTCCTGCATCACCAAAGTGGTTTCACTCATGACATGGGAGAGCAAGTTGGAAACCAGCTCTCTGTTGCTACTGGATATTCATGAAATCAGACATTTCAGGACAAATAACCATTGTCTGAGGAGAGCAGGCAGAGGCTGGTGAAACCATTGAAATGTGCGTTGTTGACCAGCGAAAATTCAAGAGGTGCTTCACATGAAAAATGTTCTGATTTTATGCCAAAATCCCTGAAGGAAAGGAGGGGGAAAGTGATGAGTTGCATTATAGGTGAGGTTCAGCAACAAACATTTTGACACTGAATAGATGTGATTATAAACACCCTGCATTAATGTGGAAAGTTTACATGATTGTCCCTAGCAACTACCTGAAAAGGTTTTTCTATATGACTTTTTTTGCATTGCAGTTACATCATCTGGCAAAAGCTTTGTCTCTGTTTCACTTGATATTTAACATACATGACATGTATGTAAACTGAAGACGCAGGTCTTGGCCTGTCCTGCACGTTGCTGTCCATCAAATGCTTTCTTGTAAGCCTCTCTATTTTGATATCTGGCGCAGAGGCAGAACAGAATCCAGACTGGCAAGACGAGCCATCCAGCGAAAAAAAAAAGGAATTGTGTTACAGGTGATGGAGAGGAAGGAGAGAAAAAGAAAAGAAGAAAGAAAAAAATCAAGGAGAGTGGTGGCAAACCTGTCTACTTCTTTGTGAAACAGCTCTCGAACAGATCAGCACTTCCTCTTCTTCTTCCATCCTCCCGGCGCCTCCTATGTCCGTTAACCCCCTCATAAAGAAACAAATGTTTCATCACCGGGGAACGAGCACACGGGGATGTTTAACCAGGCGAATGGAGTGCCTCCTCCTTCTCCTGGGCCGCCAACAAACCACTGGCTGGGAGAGCGGCCAGGAAGAGAGGCAAGAAAGCCAGTCTGAATGTCAGCTGGCTGGGCTCCGGCTGCAGCAACGCCATCTCCCAACACACTGAAAAACACACACACACCCAGGCACGCATGCACATCAGCATGCAAGTACACGCAGCACTATACATCCAAGCAAACATGCGCACATATTTCACCCTGTCACGCTGGTCATGCTCAGAATCAGACAGACTACTACGCACATGCTCAAACACACACTTGTACACATGCACAACCCCTGTCCCCTGGCAGCGCGTCTTTCCACAGCGCAGGCCTGTGATACTGAGGCTGAAGGAATTTGCTGTGGATTACTTCTGGACTGAGGCAGGCAGCTTTGGCAAGGAGCGGCCAGGCCACTTTGAGGATTTAACCAGCAGCAGCCACTGCCTCCCAAAAGCCCCAGGAGCCGCCCCGACACCAGCAAACACACACACCACACACACACACACACACACACACACACACACACACACACACACACACAGTCTTATCAAGTTGTACGTCAAGGATTCATCAAACATATTCCAAGAACTAGAATCACTAAGATTGAGGCCATTTGTCAAATCAATGTAACTATTTCATCACCTTGTTTATGGGCAGATTCAAAAAGTCAGCATGAGAAAAAGGGTAATACCTCCTTCCTCAAATACTGTTGGAGTCAATGTATTGGGTTGTCTGTTTTAGTGGTGGCTAAAAGTGAGAGAGAAAGAGAGAGAGATAAATACTTGTGACCTGTCCCTTGGTGAGGTGTGGTAATTATCCTGGGTATGTCAACACTTCCTTTCCTTTCCCACTCCCTAACGAAGCTCTGCCCTGTCATCTCAGGAAACTGTTTGGGACTCGGTGTGTGTGTGTGTGTGTGTGTGTGTGTGTGTGTGTGTGTGTGTGTGTGTTATAGAGTGAGAGAGAGAAAAAGAGAGCGAAAACATGCATGCGTCTCCCCCATTCACCCCATGACCATGAAGAAACCACTCTACCCCGCACTTCACACAGGAAAATTCCTTTTTTTCTTTTTCCCAACTTTCCCCCCACATCTGACGTGAAAATCAATATATTAATCATCCTATCATAGATGATGGAGACAGAAGAAGAAAACTGAGTGGAAAAGAAAACCAGGAGAGGGGAAAAAAGCAGTGAAATAGCATTGGAGAGTCGATGAAGGAGTCGGGTTTCAGTAGGGGGCAATGCAAGGCTACACACTGAGAGAGCTGAGACTGACTGCTCCCCAGCAGCACACACAGATCATCTTTAATATCAGCCATACCGCTGTATTTACTGTTCCTTTGTAAAACATCAATGGCATTTGTGAAATGACCAGAACATCATTGCCTCAGCATTTCTTAATATCATAGGAAGTGCTTTGGGCAACAAGGTGCATCCTTGGAAATAACCCCAAAGTAAAATAAATGTTGATGTTTACACCAGAGAGAAAACACTGAAAACATAACGCAAAAATGAAAGTTGAAGCAATGTCTGCAGCTGCAGTCATTTGCAAATACATAAATTAATCATATTAGAAAACAACTATTTACAAAGCTGTTGAAATATTAAAAATATGTTGTAAAAATCTAGTAATTACTGTATGTTTACTTGGTTTGATCCTGAAGTTGTCCACCTCCTGCACGTCGCTGTCACTTAAATGCTCTCTATGATGTCTTCAATTCATATTTGTGAAAAAGCAGACCTAGAAGTCGTAGCAAAAAATTGGTCATAAAATGCACTTACAATAAAAGTGCGCATCCCGCCTGTCCCCCACTGCCGCTCTACATCCACGCTCATCAGCAGCTTTTAATCTTGCCAGAATTAGCATATTCAAATGGTTTTTCTAATGACTTTCATCTGGTAAAAAGGTAATTTCATACACGAGAGTAGCCTTCAACTTTGAGGCAGTAAAGACAAAGCTGAGTGCAGGGGGCAAAAGATACAGCAGTTTGCCAGTGCAGTATGAAAGCATTTAATTGGTTTTAATAAGGATGTTTTTAATTGAACATATGGGCTTCAACTTTGAACTGTAAACGCTGCCGTCCTATATGTGCAGGAGTGGCTCAGGGGGAGCAGGAGCTCGGAGCGCTGGTGTAAATGGCATATCATAGGCTAATACTGGGGTGGGAATGGGAGGATTCAAATGATCAGGCCACTGTTGGCTGGAGATGGCTGGAAAGCACATGAACACACATCTATGTATGCATGTAACACACACTCAGACACAGACACAAACACACCCAAACTCTTTTGAAATTTTATTCTTGAGTACAAAAACAATTAAGAGCAGTGGTGCTTTGATGTTCAGTGCTGCCCTGCAGGTCAGGAGGGAGAGTGTTTCTTTATCTTAATTGAAAAAATTAAATCATTAACCTGATGCCACTATTTCTGAATGACAAGTCCTCTGCTTTTCACTCTTTCCCAGCTTACCCTTAACTAGCAGTGAGAGAACATGAAGAGACATGCTCAAGAAATGCTCGAGAAGAAAGTAGGGAAAAAAAGGACGACAATTTCAATAACACAAGAAAAAGAAAGTTTAGTGGGTGTAATTTGATTAATAATGCTAAACGGAGACTGGGAGGGGGCGAGATAGGGCCGAGGGAACAAATTAGCCAGCACAGCTGGGGAAAGGACTCCGTTCGGCAGGGTATCAAAGGCTCACAACACCGCCTTTCTCCTCCACGCCTCCGCAAACTCAAATTGAAATTCGGTATCTTGTCATACGAGCTTCAGAAGTGTCTTCCTTTATTGGGTTATTTTTTTTCTTTTAATTTCACTCATTCAGTCCTTTATTTTTCTCAACGGACATGGAAACGGTATTTATGTGTTAGAAACTCGTTGGTTAAAGTCAGTTATTAAAAACTGATCAATAGTATTATTTTAACCACAGAAAAATTAAAGATGACTATCGTATTATGTACTATCGTACTTTACGTCTGACTGTGTCTGACTGAAAAACATTCAAACTCAGATGAAACAGCTCATTGGAAGCTTAAGTGACTCATATGAAATCAACCTGTGTACATCAGTGATTTTTAATGAAAACAAGAAATTATCTGTTACAATTAACCGTGAAGATATATATGATTTTCTAAAACACATTTAAGACGTTTATTATATTCAAATGCCCACGACATTTTCCAGATCATGCGTTGGCCTGTACTTAGATAATGGATAATGTGTGTGTGTGTGTGTTGGGTTTGAGTGGGAGTCAGCTTGTCATAACACATCTAACGTTTAGCGGGCTAATCGTGGGAGACGACCATGTTGTTTTGATCACCTGTAGTATTACGGCTAATGTAAATAAAGGCTTACACTGGAGGCCTGTCACTCTGCCTGTCTGAGGACTGCGAGAGGGAAAGATGATGCTGGTGGAGGCGGGGAGGTGTGACCAAGGAAAGAAAAATCACTTCTTCTTATCTCTTTTCCTCTGACCTGAAACAGTCAAACTGTGGTGCATGAAGTCACAGAGAAAAGAGCTGGTGGAGGGGAAAACACACACAGGAGTAATCTCAATGGTAGACATTAAAGGAGCTCCACGTGGCGATACATCATTGTCAAATTAGTTGTGATACCTTGGTGTAATTACTGAAAATAAATAAGACCACGGTCAAGAACATGTTTGACTTAGATTCACAGTAGTGATATCTAAGTATCTTTATTTAAATAAAGGTTAAAAAAAAAAAAAAATGTAATTAACACTTTAAATACAAGTCCTGCATTCAAAATGTTACTATTAGCAAAATGTAGTTAACAATGAAAAGTAAAAGTTCACATACATGTATATTATATCATTTATAATTACTGATGCACAGATATACTTTGTAATATTGTAGAGGGTCGAAGTTGAGCTTATTTTAACAACATTATATACTATATATACTGTTCGATGGTTAAATCTGTAACATTTTACTATATCTAAGATTGCTGTGTTTTGTATGTAAAGTATAATCGCTGTCAAATAAATGTACTCCGGTCAAATATTTCCCTCTGACGTTATTAAATATGAAAATGGCAATACAATTGAGATCATTAATGATACAAGTTTATCTCAATATTGATATAATTAGAAAAAGCAATAGAAAAAATGTGTGACTGGGATTACAGGTCATGTGACCTAGACACTACCTAGCAGTGAACCTGAAGAAGCCAAAGGCAAAATGCATTGTTCACAATAAATCACAGTGAAGTCATATCAATGTGCAATGGCTTGTTTTTGATTTTTCATAACTTATATTCATCCCATTGGCTAAATATTTGATGGTCCAAAATGTTTCAAAATAAATGTAAATATTTATGTTCAGGGCTGCAACTGTTTAAAAAAAAAAAAAATCTATGGATTATTTTTTTGATTAATCAATAAATCGTTTACTTCATAATGCCCATCAAAGTTTCCTAAAGCTCACGATGATGTCTTTAAATGTCTTGTTTTATCCAAGCAACAGTCCAAAACCCCAAATATTAAATTTACTATAATTTAAAACAAGGAAGAACACACATTTAAGAAGCCGTGACAATCAAATGTAATGTGAAATACTGTAATTGATTTTCTGTCAACCTGAAAGGGAGATACTTTTCAAAACCATAATTTGTTTTGTTTTGTTTTTACCATAGTTTCTACACTTTCTCTGGGAAAGGAACTCTTATGGCGCTTTTGTGCCATAAAGCAATTTTCCAACAAGTTTAGTCTGTTAATTTTCTTGGAAACTGTCTTATTTGTTTACAGTAATTCCACTCATGTCTCAGAGGTAATGTTGTGATGATTTATTGATGTCAAAACACAAGACGCAGCAGCATGAAGAAGTGGTGAGGGGGTGCTGGGTTCGTTGACTTTTGCCCTGCACCTGTGTTTTCACACACTGTTTCATCTGCGGTTTTGCACATATGCTGTACAGTATGTTGCAACAGTCACCTTAAAAGACCAGCAGAAACCTTTCAAGTCAGTATCTCTTTCCCACTGCAGACGTAACCATCTGCTATCTGGGCAAATAGTCCTCCAGTGGAACTTCCAATAGTGCTTGTAATTTATTTTTTTTTTTCCATCTGATATGGCATCATTATGCACAGAGCGGTGAAAACATAACATTTCCAAAATAGCAGACATGTTTGGCTTTCTTTTACCATCATTAGGCCTTTTTCTTTTACAAAATAAAATGTCAATATTTCAAGTTTGCCGCAATAAAAAAAATATAACAATATTCCTTTGCAGACACATTAGCTTTTGTGACATAGAATGAATATACTTTAGTTCATCTCAGTGGTGTAATGATGTCTTATAATCCCACATCCATATCTGCACTGACTCTAGCAGGCCACACCCATATTTGGAGACTAATATAATGACTTTATATTCAGTTGAACGGTACACAATATAGATAGATTATGCTTATTCGTCCCAATACATAAATATGTCATCTCTTGGGCAAAAGCTCTCGATTGTGCCTTGAATGAGGCAACAGGATCCCAGTGCACAATCATCTCTGTCCGTGAGTCTTTCAGAAGTTGAAGGATTTCATACAACACTTTTCACCGCCGTCTTATTTTCTCCCTTTTGAAAGAGAGGGAGTTGGTTATGATTTTTTCGCCCCCTCCCTTCTCGCCCCCTATACGGGTTTAACTTTGGCTATTTCAACCTCGCTGAAAAAAGTAAATGTGTTTCTAGGCTGCTTTCAGTCTGAGCTGCACAACTTATCTCCCTCTTCCTCTTTGTTATTAAATGCAGTGAGCGAATGATCGGCGTTTCTCTAAGGGACAGAGAGAGTGAGTCAAAAATCTAAATGGGGAGGCACACTCCCTGCATTACCATAAAAAAGGAGAAAGAGGGGTGTGTGTGCGTGTGCAGGGGGGAGGCGGGCTTCAGCCTATCTCTTGTGGAGGGGTGGTCCTGAAGCCCTTATCGGTTCACCAACAGGAGAACGGAAATGATTAACATCTAATTTAACCCAATCTCCTGCTCAATAAGCCGCCATTCAAAGGGACGCATCTATATGTATTTAAGAGGTAATCACTGGTTGGACCCCCACTCTCAGACTCCCCCCTCCCTCCTCTTTTATGTGGCGGGGACGACACACAAACATATTTCCATCTGAAAGGCGGGCCTTGGTGGCTAGATTTCTGAAGGAGAATCACTGGTGTTATTGTTGGGTTGTTTGTGCAGGGTCTCGCTGTACTTGCATCATGTGGGTATTTGAGTGTGTGTATATGTGAGTGCAAATACAGCCTATGACAGCGTATGTTAATGCTGTCAGGGACCATATGGTCTACAGTTAGTAGCCCAGTAATAAATGGATTATGAATAGTGTAACAGACATTTTTAGTATCTGCATGAACAGTTGGAATTTATACTTCTTAAATAATTCATCTTCTAACCATGTATGATGGAGTGATAGAGTGCAAATCTATAGACATGCTAGTGAGACTGAGTGTCTATAATCATTTCAGACTTTTCTCAGGTTCCACCACTATAAACCAGTTAAAATTAAGCTATCTACTTGTGACCCATCAGAGTGGGAGTAGTGTTTAGGTGGGAGTAATGGTTTTGTTTTTCTGCCTATTGATGTGGTTAATAGTCTTGTGATCCCTCAGGTGTATAGTGACCCCGAGGTCCAAACTGTGCTTTGTATGCAGGCTCATGCTAACATTAGTATGTTACTTTGGTCATTTTTACATACTTATTGTAGCGCGTTAACATCTTTAAGCATGTTTGTTTGTTGGCAAGCTAACAGGCTAAGTATCATTAGCTTATTATTATTATTATTATTAATATTATGTTTTTGTGGTGAAATTGTAATATTGAACATGTTTATTTAGCATGTTAGCTAAGCCTGAATCGCTATCACCTGAGGCTGAATTTAGTCTTAGTAAGGGATTGTAACCCAATACACTTTTAGTTAAAATCAGTGAATACTGTAGTTCGGTTTGTTAGCACCGGTTTTCCTTCACAGCCCTGGCTCTGTAAAAGGAAAACAAAGAAGGTTTTGTGGACCTTGCCACACAACATCGTTCCAGCCAATCGGCAACACGTTTGTTCAGTGTGCACAGGAGTGATGGGTGGAGGCGTGCAGTGGGAGAAAGAGTTCTATACACAGTCACATTCAAATGTGCCGGACTTCAGGCATTGTGAAGAAAGAGAGGTGGCCGTGAAACAGCCATAACAAATACTGTAGCACCAAAGGGAGGGATGTATTTGTTTGGCAGATGAGTTCAAATATAAACAGTCTTTCTGCAGAATCACTTTTAAGTGTAAATATTCACATGTCAGACACTAGATGAAAAGTCAGGGAATCACCAGTTAGTGTCATCCTTTGGGACAATGAATGTCTGTGCCAAATTTAATGGCAATTCATCCAATAGTTGTGGAAATATTTTACTCTTGGAGTGAAAGTCATTGCCATCGGTAGAATAAAAACAATGTTCTTAGTATGATTAGAGACGCACTTTTTTCTTTTACTGAGGAATGTTTAGTGTTAATCTGTCAGCAAGTGTAATAATGCTGTCCAACATAATCAATAATGCTACAGTTTTACTGTGCAAAAAGTGCAAATTAAAGCCTTTGTGATGTAAATTCACAACATGTATTATATCAGGTATTATCAAAATGATACATGTTTTGTCATGATGATTTTTGTATGCCTAGACACTGTAGTGTTTGAATTCACACCTTGCCTGTGTGTATGGGAAGTGGACAGGTTTTAAAGCCAACTCTTTCATCCTTATGTCTTTTAAATCTACCAGAAGAAGACTTTCAGATTAAAAAAAGAATATTTTTTTTCAAAGATTGCCTGGACAAAATGCAAGGATAAGTGAGAATGGAGTGTGAAGAAGAATCCAGGCCACTTTTGAATGGAGATGAGAGAGTCTGTGTGCAGGGTAGGGCTACAGCATCAGGTTAACCCTGGGCGAAGCCTGGCAGAGGCAGTTCTTCATTAGGAGGAGGAGGGGGTGTGGAGATCTCTGCGGAGCTTTCTATCAACACAGATTACATGCATGTAGACGCGGTCAAAGAGAGTGGGAGAAAAGAGGAGGAAGAAAGTAAGTGTAAAATAAAGAAGTTGGAATCAAAAGCACCATGTGCAATCTTGGCAATGGGGGTGATGACAGGTTTGCCTCACACCTGAGTTGTATTATGCATTCCATAATCGGTCAAAACCTGCGCACGCACACACACACACACACGCGTTCACACACACAGTGACCGGTGGCAACAGGGTTGTGTTGGGTTTCTCTGACAAGGTGAACTTCATGCATCGTGTACATGATATATAACTCCAGAGCGGTGAACAAAAGCTGGCCAGACAGAGCGAGAAAGAAGGGGAGAAGTGCTCCCCTTCTTCTTTCTCCCACTGTCTGCTGCAGGGGTTTTTGTCTTTTCCTGGACGAGTGACAAAGGCAGCGCTAGGTAGGTGACCTTCGTCTCCATCCCTTCTGGCACAAAAAACACAGGGTCAAGTCCATTCATCCGCCACTTCAGCTTGTCTTCTCTTCTATTGGAGTAGCAAAAAAAGAAGGCACAGCACGCATTCTGTCTCTAGACTCAGTGATGAATAAAATTACACTATGTCCAAAACTGGAGGAAAAAAAAATCTGAGATGAAAAAACTGTTGACCACCAGAATCTTGGATCCTTCAACAAACGTCTCAAACCTTTTTATTTTTTTCCCCCCAGAAACAGTTGGTTGCGTTTTGGGAAAGTTGAAAAAGGAAGAAAAAGAGGGCGAAAGAGAGAAGGGAGAAAACTGTCCATTAACCAAAAAGCAATTTCTGTTGGTGTGCGCCTGGCTGCTCCGAGGTTCCTGGCCGGGCTAATAGCCTTTCATTACAAGTTTCCTCCCCAGCCAATTAGAGACAGGTCCGTGGCCGTCCGGCCCGCCAGCCCACCGACACGTACACTTTGATCAGTTCTCTGTTCACTGACACACGTCTAATGACCAGGGGAGTGTAGAGAGGGCAGCCTGTGTTCACACATACGGTAGCTACACACACTGCTGAGAGTGCGCGCACACACACACACACACACACACACACACACACACACACACACACACACACACACACACACACACACACACTACTTGTACTTCCAATACAGCCACAAGATAAAGGAAACTCATTGATTTTGGTCAGAATTGACATAAGTAAAGATGAAGGTTTAAAGTTTTTTTTCTTGTCTGACCGGATGAAAACAATTTATCTGCCTTAACCAAGTTAAAGGAATGTCATTGGTCTGGATATCAGAAGGTTATTGTCTAAGAGCTCATTACAAAAGAAATCTCTTTTGTTTTGTTCCATGAGATATTGAAAATCACACTAAATGTGTGGATCTTCCTTCAGAACCTCTAAGCCCTAATACAGGCAGCAGTATGTGTTGTATGTACACATGTAATCACAAGCCCACACACAGACAGACAAACCCTGGCTCCAAAAATTAGAAAACAAGCCCTGTAATTAGCAAATTAGACTTAACTGCAGCTTTCATGCAGCCTGCTTTCTTCCCCTCTCAGAGGCTTTACTCCTGGTCAGCACAGTGCATTCACACATTCCTTCCATAGATCAAATAGGGGTGTGTGTGTGTGTGTGTGTGTGTGTGTTGTGTGGGTAGGGTGACTCAGGTGAGTTGCTTCTGTTTCTCCTGCCTCTTTAATCATTTACAGTATTTATTGCCTCACCTCTGACCCTTTGGCTGTAGTCAGCTTACAATGCCATCAGACAGGATGCCAGTTCATCTGATGCATGACTTCAGGGAAGCATTACAACAGAGCAGAGTTTAAGCAAACTTGTTCTGTCAACAGCAGAGGGGGAAAAGTGTTTTACTGATTTACTGCTACCTCTACTACCTTTAGTTTATACTTTAGACCTGTTATGTCCAACATTGTGTTTTACCAGAAATTACATCATATTGGGTAATACTGACACCATCTTCCAAGTTATGATCACAAAAAATTACCATTGCATTCACCTTTGCTTTGTTTACAGATGAGAAACTGTATCCATAAGAAAGAAAATGAAACTGTCCACACAAACAGTAATATTGCATCAAGGTGTTTGTATTTTACCTGACTCATATTTACGCAACACCAGCCCAGGTGAAGGCAAAAGTTTGTTGTCTGCACACAACATTAAAGCAGCTAAACGGAGACTAAACTGGAGACGAATACTATCTTGTGTTATGGGATGGAGTGTTTGGACACAAATACTGAGACTGCGATGGAGACACAAAAGCGGGGGTAGTATTACCCTCATGTCTGTGTACAGGAGGAATAACAGTATTTTTAGAATGAGACAGGGGTACTTCAGCACAATGGGTGATTTTATAAACTCTGTGTCCAACAAGACCTGAAATGGCAAAGAGTGAGAGCTGAACATGAATCTGCAGCGAATTGGAATAGTATTAAATTACAATGCATTACAGGATATGGTGGTTGAACTAATTCTGATGGAGAAATTGCTCCTGTTATTACACTGAAGACATTTTTTGTGAGCTTTCTCTCAGGCATTAGGTTATGTGTGTGTGTGTGTGTGTGTTTGTCTCTGAGAGAGAATTGAGAACATGAATAAGGAAGAGGACGGAAGAAACGGCGGGTTTTCATGTTGTTAAAATGTTTCTCAACAAAAAAGGCCATTAAACATGTTAAACACACTAATAAACGTGTATATGTCTGTGTACAGGAGGAATAACAGTATTTTTAGAATGAGACAGGGATACTTCAGCACAATGGGTGATTTCATAAACTGTGTCCAGCAAGACCTGAAATGGCAAAGAGTGCGAGCTGGGTGGTGATGGGGCAGTGGAAGACAAATGCTTTTGGTGTGAGAGACCCGGGTTTGAATCCACTGTGAGACACCAATGTGTCCTTGAGCAAGACACTTAACTGCTAGTTGCTCCAGAAGAGTGCGACCTCTGACATATATAGCAATTGTAAGCTGCTTTGGATAAAAGCATCAGTTAAATGAATAAAATGTAAACAAATGTATAAGATCATCCACTGATAAATATGGAATAAGACCCTTAGCAAATATCTGATTTTCAAGTCGGCGTCTTTCACTTCTGATTTCACATCTTGCAAAACTTATTCTGAATGATTACATATTTCTTGTAAAATCAGTCAATACTACTCTGGTTGTGTATTTAAACTTGATACCCAGGCTCCAGGTGTACTAGCTGTTCTTAAGTTCAAACTTGGACTTAGTATAACATATAATCAGTGTTTACTAACTGGCTTTAGTTTAACTGATGCATGGCTGAGTGAACCACCTCACAAGACCTGCTAGCTAATATATGACCCATTTAGAGTAAAGAACATAAGAGCAAATATGGAATATGGTCGACCTAAGTGACCTGACCCTTGATTAAAATACTGTCAAGCAAAATGTAAACTGTTACAGTAAAAAGTTATTGGTATGCACACTCCACCTTCAAACTTTCACAAATGTCACCAATAACCGTAAAGGGTACCTTATTGAGTTTTTGACCACTAGTAGAGCTATAGAGCAATGTTTTAATGAGTGGGTCCCTGCACATGAATGTGCTCAAGCATGTGGACAGGGCAAATTTTAATTGTGCTGAACAGTTGATGGTGGTAACATGACATCAAACAATAAGCCAACAAAAGCAGTGAAGAATAAACTGCTTCCAAGCAAACATGGATGTAAAAATGTAGGAGTTAAACTATAAGAGGAAGGAAATCAACATGATTGATAGACCAATCAATAATGCACACAATGTGTTTTTGGTAAAAAGCACTGAAAGTAGAAATAGCTTTTGTTTGTTTACAAGAAACCTTCACAGTGTACCTTTATTAGCCCACAAAATCTTTGTAGATTTTTACCAGATCTGCTTAGAAAGTTAAATAAAATGGTTAATTAAATACATTTCACAAAATATGAAAATTTACCTCAAATGACAATATTTTATGTCAATAAAGCTAGACAATATGACCAATAACATTTGTTAGGTTATGTAATGGGGTACATCCCTCTTACTCTAAACTGCACATACACTACTAATTCTGAAACACATGCTCTGGTATGTTTTTCAATGTGTGCATATTTAAATAAAACAAAGTGACACCTACATTTAAAAATAATTGTCAGTTAAGTTTAATAATGCACTGATCTTATCTAAGTGATCAAAGAGAATGGAAGAAGCATGCCTACTAACATTATTAATATTATTTTGTCTGCTCTGATCTTGACTTTCTGATTTCATTATGTATTGTTTTTGATTGGATGGTATTACAAATGTTTCCTAGCAACACATTTATACAATTTAATGTCTTTAATAGCCAATGCATTCCTTTTAGGATTTAGTTAAGCTTTACTGGTGACTCCATACTCCATTTACTAAATCACTAGTTTTAAAGAACTTAGGAAGAATTTTACACAAAAACTTAGTGAAAGATTTACAAACCTCTGCTGCAACCCAATACTATTGGGTTCTAATGGTCACAACCGGTTTCAGATTCTATACAGGTCTGTATTAATTTCTATTTACTTCCTCATTGTCAAAACATTGCCAACTTTTGACAGGGAAAACAGTACTTGTGATGCTTTGGAGTATTTTGGCATTCAAATGATCAAAGTTAAGATAACGACTGCAGCATTTCCTCTCACAGCCCATTATGAAATCCCTACTATGTGCTAAGTACACTTCCAAACCAAATGATTAGTCATCTGAATAATTTTAATATAAAAACTTGGGTGTTTGTTTTTTGAAGCCGATTTTGCAATCCTATTTCTGTAAAACAGTAGCAGTAAAGGAAATGAAATGGAAAAACAACTGACTTGAGAGAGAGGGAGGAAGCAAAGAGTGTGTGTGTGTGTGTGTGTTTTTAGGGGCGTCATTCCCTTCCGCTGACTGCTAGCTCACCTTGTCCATTAGGGGGGTCAGTGGGAGGTAATATTGTGGTTGAAACATACCTGTGGGGATGACCTGGCTACGAACATAAACACAGGCTTTACACAGACACACACCTGACATTCCACACACACACACACACACACAGAGTGAGGACACTCCCCAGATTCTAAACTACAAGCCAAAATACCGACATTAATCTGGAGTTTGACACAAACCCAAAATTACTGCCTCTCAAGGCCAATGGAGCATGTCAGTGGTTCTGCACCGCTGGCAAGGATGAAGGGAAAACGAAGGAATGAAGCTGTGAATGTATGGATGAAGGGGGAGAGAAGGAAAGGAAGTGACCCAGTGAGAGGAGAGAATAAAACGTGTAATTCGGAAGAAAAATCTGATTTTTAAGGTATTTCATCGCTGGATGCTGGCGGCAGAGGTGAAGAAGATGTGGTCAAACGAAGGCTTTCTTTTGATTGACCACATTGTGTGTTTGTTTGAATTGCCACTTATCACTTCATAATAGAAGACACACACACACACACACACACACACACACACACACACACACACACACACACACACACACACACACACACACACACACACACACACACACACACACACAGTGATGATTACCATACACCATATTACTGGTGTACAGATAACTGCTTGGCTCCCATGGGCCTGCCAATCCACTGTAATCCCTCAAACACTCTGAATTTTCATTTCAAACAAAAGCTCAACTGCCAGAAGACACAAGGAAGCATTCTGTTGCCTCCTCTGTTTTTTCTTTTTCTTTTGCCGGCCTCATTTTTGTCAACGTCTCTGGGCTTCCTTCCTCGCGTTCCAGCCACTTGTTCCCTCTTCTCTGTTTTCTGCATTTGTGAAATTCAATATCAGAATGATAAATGATGCTTGTACTATACATAACAAAAGCCCTGATTCAAATTTGGAGTGATATTGAACATAATCCAGTATTTACCATCTTAATAATCTCATCTCTCTGTCTAATATCACCATTAATGAAAGCAGGTAAAAAATCCTAAGGTAGTTAATGTAGGTGATCAAAGAGAAAAGGGAAGCATGCTTTACATTCCTGAGTCTTGCAGTATGGAAAACTCGACATCCAAGCCCTTTGGCTTCCCATACCTTACCTCATCTTCTATGCATCAGAGAACATGCTAATAAGACATTAAAGTATGAAAAAAGAAAAAGTACCAGCACAAAGCCATCGTCCATCAGCTAAACTTTACAAAGGCTTAGTTTTTGTATAAAACTCAAACTTTTTTTATGTATAAAGGTGGATTCTCCATTTTGGTAAAAAGGTAATATAAATAAAAAGATAAATGTACTCTATATTGCCATGCAATGAGTGAATGTTCATTAGTAGACTCTGGAGCACTGCAACTATGTCTAAGGACATCGAAAATCCTTGAAAAGTAAGGTAGGAAATTCTGCATCATAGAACTTTGTTCCTGCATGAAATTATGTTTTCACAGTGACTGCATTTTGCAGTGACACTGCTGTCTTCTGTAAAGCTTAGCCAGACTCTTTTGTGTACACCTTCACTGATGCATATGAACACAGTAGATACAGACTTTTAGTAGGTAACTGATTGGTAAGTTGCAATGGTATATGCACATTAAAACACCTCACAGCATACTGAGAGAGAATAATGGACAAGGTTGAGGTGACACTAGCTGTATTATCACTTATTAAATATACATGCCAGTTTACATCATATTCTGACAGAACGAGTTCAGGTGTATCACTGTTTGATACTATCTGCGTCCTTGTGCATTTATCACTTTTCCACATCTTGTCCACCACAACCCCCAAGTAACCCCCTTCCCCACCTAGCCACACACGCTCTCACATGCATAAACACTCAAGTAGCCACCAGTCAAGGCTCGTCTCCACAGTGATAGGCAGGTGAGCCAATAAAGGTGATAACAGAAGACAAGAGCCATTACAGGGAGGTGGGAGAGATAAGCTAATTTAAATTGGATATTGCAGTCATCTGACAAAAAATAAGACGGAAAAGAGGAAGAGAGCGCGCGAGGAAGATGGGGACATGTTTGATGGGGTAAATATGCAGTGTAGTCATTTCTTCCTGCTTAAGTAAGTAAGACTATAAGCGGAAACCCTTGAAATGAAATCTGGGTGGCGGCGGACTGAGGCATCACGGTGGTGTTGCAGTGCTGAAGCCTTGCTGTGTTAAGCCTCTTAGATTACAAAACACTTTGGCTGCGTGTGCACGTTTCTGCCATTTAATTATCAGTCAAGATTCCCTGCTTGTGCGCAGACACAGAACATGTCTGTATACACATGCAACACTGTATTTTCACTACACTGATGCTGCACAGGGGCAGGATCTGGGACTGTCAATTCAGTCAACCCCAACAAGGCAAAGACATTTACAAACCAGTCCACTAAATGTGTGCTGAGAAAGTGGAGCAGTGACTCAACGATTGAATAGGTAGTATCTTATCATTAAGATACGTTTCTGTTTTTTGTTCACTATTATAGCTTGCTCATATTCTAGTGTTCCTTCCTGTATGTAACTGAGCAAGTTGTACAATTTTCTCAAACCAGACAAGACCTTCTTTCAACCAAAGTTAAAATATGAAAAACCCTAAACTTGTATGCAGGGTTTCCAGGGCTGCAACAATGAGCACCTGTAAACAAAACCTCATCGTAAGGTTCTTGTGAAAGGAAGGAGACTCCATTTTGGCATCACGTCTGTCATCGCCAGGCTGCACTTCACCCCCTGGCGTTCGTCCCCCTTTCAAACGGCCTCCCTCGCAAACGCGACTGTCACTACGACCATTACCTGTGGCCATTCAGCCTCCGCCCTCCCTCCAAAGGCCTCCTTGTTCTCCCAGTTGCAAGGCTGCCCGGCAGCAGTCCACTGGCCCGCTGGCTACTGACCCCTGGTCTGGCTCAGTCTGGCACCGGCGCCCTCCATTAGCCTAATTACAGCCATGAAAGCAATGCAGACCGAAGCCAGCATTAGGGCCAATTAGGGCCGCCCAGGATGGGCCCTGACCAGGGTTGGGTTACCCACACAGACACACAAAAATGTTTGGATCACTATGTATGAGCGCCTATATTCATTTCCTAACTTCTAATCCTGAATGAAATTCCCTCAACTAAAACCTTAAACTAGCCCTGATTCTCAATGTCCAAAACATGAACCTACCGTAACAAAGTTGAACCAAATCTTAACCTTGACCTCTGACCTTAAACCCTGGGTGGAGTTTGGATGAGAAGCTGCATGTTGTATTGGCCACCTTTCATGTTGGTGGAGAAAAGCAGGTAGAGATAGAATGAGTAAAAGACAAAGGCAGCAAGAGGAGGGTCTTGTAAAAAGAGAGAGAGGCTTGTGTCTGTCCATTCATGCATGTGGATGTGGATGCCGAGCCGGGGAGCCAGCAGTAATTTGTGGCTGTCACAGGGAGATAATAAGGCTTGTGTCTTTCCCTTCAAATAAAAAGGTGGAGATCCTCCTCTTAAAACACTATCCTCTCTGTCTTTTGTTTCCTCTAGGGCCCCTGCAGGTATGGATGGATGGATGTATAGACAGAGGGATGAGCGGAAGATGTCCATCATGTTGTTAGCCACGGAAGAATAACTATCATTACCCAGAAATGTTCCTGTTGTGCTGAATTTGTGTGTAACTTTGTGTTGATGGACCTTAAATTAGAAGTCAATTGAATACAGTAAAGTAATCATGATGCCACAATGAAGAAAATAACAAACTTTTTGTCTTTTTCTCACCTTCAAAATACCTTTTTGTCCTTGTATCTGATCGGATTCCTCCTAAGGCTATACTCATCAATGTTGAGTAAAAATTACAATAAGAAAAGAAATCTCTCACTCTCTCAAAACGTACAAAATACTAATCAGTTGGTGAAAAAGTTTTCACCTCCTTGCGTCTTGTCAAGTGCAACTACAGTATTTAGCTTACATTGATCCCTTACAAATAAATTGTTTAATTCATACCACTTCTTCCTCTCAATCTCAGGCAGGTACCTAATGATGGCAATTTTAAAGCACCTGACTTAAGAGTGCCTTCATAAATGAAGGCAAGGCAAGTTTATTTGTATAGTACCTTTCAACAACATTGAGATTCAAAGTGCTTTACATTTATATGAAGGAAAATTCTGTGTGTCGTTTTCATGTAATTGTTGTCAAGTTTTAAGCCCATAAATACAAAACACAAATCATCCTTCTGGCCGGCTCTTATTGTGTCATTTAACAAAACACTTTGTAATTTTTTTTATGTTTATAAAAATACCTCCTATGGATGGAATGAAGTATTGATTGTAGAACTGATCATTAGTTCACAGATTGTCTATTTTTTAAGGTAATGTTTTATAAAATTTCTCACAGATTAGGAACTGTAATTAGCACATTGGAAGTTTTGTTATTGAATGATTATGTGGTACTGTGGGGAAGGTTCAAGATTCAGGACTTTGGTCAGTTTCTGATCTTGAGGCAGTCGCATGTTATTTTGTTAAAAGAATAAAACGAGAAGACAAACAGCAGCTCCAATGTGAAAAAACAGTTTATCATCTTTTACAAAGAGAAGTAGGCAAACTGGCAATACAGTAAGTCAGTCCAACAAGTTTGTTTAGCTATGCTATACAAGTAAGTCATTCATTTGCTGTCAAGGCCTCCCCGTCTCCACAGTAGCTCCAGCATGTGTGGAATCTCCAGCCAGAACGGTGATTAATTGTGAAATCTGTCTAGAACAACACAAAGACAAGTCACAGCGCTCGTCACGGCGCTCAGCTTACCCAAGACTCACTTCTGTCAACACTCTCTGATATGATCTATGCAGAGGATGAACTTTGCCTGTTTGGGGCTTAACTGATAAACCACACATACACACGCACACACATACATTACAGATAACCAGCGTCAGGCACACTCCCTGGTGGGTGTCAAGAACAGGTGAACAGCCACCTGCCTTATGCACTTTACACACTCACAACTATTTGTTAATTCAGGCCTGCGTTATCAGGAGACTTGGCGGATTAAGCAGTTTTAGAAGTAATATGTTGTGGACCATTTTATATATATCCATATTATAACCACAAACTTCTATTTTACAGTTTTTTTTTTTAGTCATAGGTGCAGATTTTTTATTATTTCTGATTGCTGTATGGGATATTTAGAAATGATAACTATGGGAGTTGAAGTTATGAATAGGGTAGTTGTCATAGAGTTTGTTCTGTAATTGTGAACTATTTTGGATTATTAAAATGCAATTTAACATTGCAGTTGTGACAATGAATTTTGCATGAAAGTGGTGTGCAGTCTATGTAATTCATGGTCCTATAAAATGACTCCCATTTTCCATTTGACCACATGCAACAATTGAGTTTTGTAGAACTGTGTAGAATGTGCTAGAATACTGTCAAGAAATGAATGAGAGATGGATAGAAACAATGTAAACAGAAGAGCAAACTGGACTATAAGTAAAACTGAACCTCAGATTGGAGCTTTAGATTGTGTGGACTTTGGATTTCTCAGTATGCTCAGTATGTGTTCCTTACAGTCAGTCAGTAGTATGAATTAGAGTCACCTGGATGCAGGCCCTGGATATTTATTGTGTCAGAGCTGTTGTTCAGCTGTTTTCTAAGTTCAAAGTTTCAAGCAAAACCCCTGATTGAAATCAACACCAATGATGCATGCTGAAGTTATTTATGGTGGGTTGCAGCTCATTAATGCTGCTGCTTCAATTACAGGTTTAACTACCTGAAGCTTTGAGTAAGGGCGCACCAGCACTTCCACTATATCTGTGGCAGCAAGCGACCTTGGTCAGCTACCATCAGATTTTTCTCCAAAGGTCAATATCGGCTAACTGAGCCCAAGTCTATACACGTGCAAACACAATATGTGATTGCTTTTGCCTGCAGGAGCTGCAAGTAATTCATGGGAGATTGGTAATGGTGTTGCTCTGAGATGTGCACCGTTGTGTGGAAAGAGTGTATACATAGGAACCAATAGGGGAATATGTGTGTGTGTGTGTGTGTGTGTGTGTGTGAGAGAACATCGGGAGGTGTGGGTCATCTGCAGACGCCCCAACCTCACCTTATCTGCAGCAAGGTGGGCTGTGTTCGCAGAGATTAAACACATTTCGAAGCGACGCTAACTGTCGAGGCCTAAAGAAACGGAAGCAGAGGGAGAGCCAGTGTAGCTGCAGCCAGTGTTGTTGTTAGCTGAGGAGAAAATCCTTGTTCCCAACACTGATAAGGACATAAAGTGTTTCTCTCCCCAAGGGGGCGGGAGGCAGATTCAGCCTCTGTAGATCTACTGTAATGAATATCAATGGCAGGGAATAGGGCTGCTCCCGTCCCTTTGGGCCTCTAGTTGCTTCTCCCCTCTCTTCTGCTGTCAGAATTGCGACAGGGACACTATGCATGAAAATACGAAGCTTAATATATGGTAATGCTATGTAAACACGGGCTGATCTGAGAGAGAGGTTTGGAGGGAGAATAGATCGACGGTCGTTCATGCTCAAAGCCGAGACGGGGAGTATATCTCCGAGCCCAACAGTAGCCTCTGAGCACATTTATCTGGAAATGAATATGATACACTAAACAGGAAGAAGGGAGGGAAGGGCTGTAGGGTGAGGGAGGAGGTGAGGAGGGGGATGTGGTTACTGCAAACTCAGCACCACCTCGCCTCACCCCACCACCACCCGTCTTAGCTTCCTACTTCCTCAATTCTTTTTCAGCGAGAAATTTCTTTCTCCCTCCTCCTCCTTACCTGAGTTGAACGGGGTTTATTCAAATTGGCATCCTTCAGGCTGAGAGGTTACCTGAGCCCCTGTGAAAAGGAGAAAAAAAACATGGTGGCCGCCATGGCAGGCTTTTCTGCCACACACACACTGGCCAGGGGTTCAGTTACTGCTCTAAACAGCCTGTCTGGTAGCGCCAGGGGAGGTGGAGCAGTCAGAGTTGGAAGTATTGTCCATAAAGCGGTGTGAGTTTCCCAACTTGTCTGGCAGCCCGACGCGAGCAACGCCGCATTCTTGTGCAGAAAAGCAGAGATGAGCCACCCCATCGTCTGCCGCCATTCATCAAGTTAAAAATAACCTTGTGCCGGTTATCGTTTCATTCAGCAGGGCAGTCCGTTTTGATTTGATGCGTAACCAAAGAGTGACAGATAGAACAAGAGGAGGACAGTGACAGAGGGGAAAAGAAGTAGAAGAGAAAAAGAAGTGCAGACATGAGGGGTGTGTGTGTGTGTGTGTGTGTGTGTGTGTGAGTGTGTGTGTGTGTTAGTGAGATGCCATAGCCTGAGGCAGCGAGGTGGGATTTGTAAGCCCTTTGTAAGTAACAGGCACCACTCTTAGCAGGCTGAAGGTATGTTTTTGTGTGAGTAATCCGTGATGGATGTTTTAATTGAAAGCACAAGGCTTTTAGGGCTGTTTTCAGAGACCGCAGCCAACATCTGACACCTCAACTCAGACCAGCCCCCCCCCAAACTCCAACTCCCCATCCCTGCCCATATGTACAGTCAGACAAGCCAGGGTCATGCTCTTAGTACACTGGCTATGATGAGAATACAGGGCCCTCCAAATTATTCCTGACACAGCTTAAACATGGCATGGTGATGTAATTTATGGATCTACAAAGTTTAACCAGCACTAGTTGGATCGCAGGCTCAGAAAACCCTTCCAAATCTCTGCAAAGAGGTTAGAAAAAACAGAGAGCATCAACATCACCAAATTTGGAGATCCAAGGTTTTCACCATTATAGAAGAAGTATAGATTAGATATGAATTCAAGCAAAGAACAATATATATCAAATATGGTTGTGTGTGCTTGGTTAAGTTTCTTGCTTCCCCTTCAATTGGACAGCATTCATGTGGTGTCCTTACCTGTGTGGCCAGTGGCCATGCTGATAAAGAGTAGAATAGTTGACCCAGCAGAGCTATGATGCCACAGGGCAGATGAATAATTACTACAGTAGCCCGGGTGGGGACTGGGCCTTAGGGGGAGGGCCATAAATTGACATGATGAGCCAGGTTCAGAAGGGATTGACCTCATTTGACCTGAAGAGGTGGGACCTGAGGCTTGTCTTGACAACCTACAGTACCTACACCCTCCTTCCCCAAACCTCACCTGCTGACTGAACCTCACCCAAAGGTTCTGCATCCCAGTCCTGCATACCACAGATCCTTAAAAAAAAAAGAAAAAAAATTGCAGCTCTCATTTGGAGAGAGTGCTCTTGACAGTGAGTAAATGGGAGCAAGCTGTGGGAGGGGGAGGAGAGTTGGGGGAAACTTCACAGGGATTTCTTCTTTCTCTCTCCTGTCACTAGTTGCCAATTTACCCCCCAACGCATTTGGAATCAAAACTTAATTAAAATTTGGAATAAATAAAAACAACGAAAAAAAGCGAAGTTATTGAATTCTGAACCCTTTGATAGATTTATCCCCCCCAACCCCAGAATAATGCAAAATAAGATTTAATAACACCTTTCATATGGAGAGTACAAAGCCGGCTATTTGCATTAAAGTGTAAATCGGCGTCAGGGAAAGGCAGTGTGCCTCTAAGCTTATTGATGTTCAGTTCTGAGCAGCCGTGCGGCATTGTTTCATGCCGAAGCTTGACGGATGTCAAGGTGATTATAGTTTAGATCACCCGTAAGAAGACAACGTTTTGAAATGGTAAAATACAGACAGGCAACACAAAAGCTTTCAAATGTTTGTTTTACTGGGAGGGGAAGAATGGAGAGAGTGAAAAACTCCCACTGAGTTTCAGTGTTCACTCATAATTCACTCAGAGGATGGATAACTCCACTGCTGTTCAAACAATCTGACAATTTGTTGAATTCTTCTGACGGGCACAAAGTCCTTCTGCGAAAACCATTACTGAATGGCATGACAATGAGCGAAAAAGTACAAGGGATTGTTGTATTAGCCCTATCTGTCCCCCCTTCACCTCTGTTTGAAAGTAAGCCACAAGGTAAGAGACGGAAAGAACTGGAAAAAGTTTCTTGTCAGTTTACACTTTGCCAGCAGCGAGGTAAAAACAGAAGACACAGAGATCCTCAGTGGAGGTGAAGCCTACTTTAAAATATTTGATGACACTTTTTCATAGTCCTGTTTTGTAGTTTTTACTGCTGGTTAATTTACTCATCAGATGCACAGAAAAAAGAAAGAAACAGACGAAGTGTGATATTGCTATCTGGCTAGAAGGTGTGCTATACAGATTTTCACCAGACACAAGCAAGAAGCAGGGAGGCAGCACTAGACTGACAATCCTAATAGAAATTAATATAAAAATGTAGGATTGATATATAATTTTTTTAATAGCTGTCCTGTCTTAGGCCTCATTTTCCAATGTTTCCTAGGAATAAACTCAGGAGGTGCGAACATACGAGCTAAAATAGCATAATTTGGATCCCTTAGGGAAAATAATTAATTGATTTTAAGTGGAATAATTTGAAATTATTTCAAATTGCAGTGAAAACTTCTACTCTCTGCAACCCTGTCAAGGGTTCTATCTTTGGAACTTCAATCCCCCAAAGTCACCAGCCACTTAAGAGTTTGACTAGGCACTATAAATAAAATCTTGTTTTTTGTAATTACTTTTCTTATTTCAAATTCAAAACGGTCTGTATCAAATTAATACAAATATACATTTTCTTTCTCTTGTTGAAGAGTTGATGCTGTTTTAAAGCCTTTTCTATCTTGCCAGGAATAACGTTGTGGTTGGGAAATTCTTAACCCGTTTTAATTACATTTTGGGGGGCTAAAGGTACTCAAATTAAAGTGTATCAAGATAAAAAAATATGTTTTTTTTTCAGTTGTAAAATGTAACTCCTCTGGTGTTGCTGAAACCCCCACATTCCCAGAAAAAAATACGCAGGACATGACCTCAGAGTCCTCTGTGACAGCGCCGGTCCTGCCCCTTACTTCATACTGTCAGACTGACTTTTCCCAGCTGGGTTCATACAGTAGTGAGAGCTTGTGCCTGAAGCTGGAGGTGTGCTGTTCTGTGCTGGGAGACAGCAGGCTAATGGCTGCCCTCCCCCCTGTCTAATTACTACTTATCTTGCTGCTGATAGGACAGCTAAATGAGGCAGACACACCCTGCCTCCACAGGTGTGTGTGTATGTGTGTGTGCATGAGCAGCCTTTTCCGCTGCATGGTGCATATCTGGGTACATGTTGCTTAGATTAAAGCAGTTTGATATGAAATGTCATGATTACATATGGCACACTGCAAAGTTGAATGTATGATTTTAGCATTAGAATCGGAGGTACAGTAGTAGGTTCCAGTAGCTATGCAATAGATGATAATTTCACGAAGGTTATAATGTTCAGTTTTTTGTTAAAACATTTTCAGAGAGGTGTTGATTCATCTTTAAAGTCATTTTGATGGCTATAGTTTGTGGTGTTGAATTGTGCTGCATTATACTCAGAGGTGTTAATGTTTAGTCTTCCTTTTATTAACATAAAATATAAACTAGCAACAGCTTTTTAATATTAATCAATTATTACTACATGGACTTTAAGACATTTTATCTATATTCTGAGAAAACAAACTTTCTGCCAAAAACCTCAACACTGCATTTTGTGTGATACACAACTTTATTTCACTATTCTGACAGCAGAGTTTAGTAAATAGTAGCTGGTGTTACCTTTTGGCTTTAATCAAGGGATCTTGCTGACTTTTATTTTGAAACATTGCTTTAGTGATCAGTATCAAAATGTGAAGCACTGGTGTGTAATATTTTTTTTTCTTTGTTTGAAAAATGAAAACCAAATCTGCCACAGTAAAAAAAAAAAAGAAAAAGTGCAGTGACATGTTTAAACTCTCTAATGTCCCAAACAGCCATAAACACACCATCTTCCACCTTTACACATTATGGAAACTTATTGTTTACTTAATGCTTAGCATCAAGTATAGTAGCATAATAAATTACTACCCACAAAGCCTGCTGGCATGGGAATGTGGAAGTGAATTACATAATGCAGACTGAAAAGTGATAGCCCTAGTCTAACTTTGTAACACTGCTACAAATGTGTACTTTTATCTAATTAATACCAAGTTTCTGCTATTGCTATATTTCAACTTTAGTTTGACTTTTTGGTTATTTGTTTTTGTCATTATTTATTTAAGGTTATAATTACATTTTTGATTGTAATAAATGTCTACATGGTCTGCTCCATTTTAAATGTATCTGATGCAAAACATGAAATCTATTGTTGGACCGATGAGTGTAAATTTCCCATGACATCAGGTTGATGTGGTACGCAGCCCCTATCTATCTTCTGTATTAGTGATGAGCACAACTTGTAGATTTATACAAGTTTGTGTGTGTGTGTGTGTGTGTGTGTGTGTGTGTGTGTGTGTGTGTGTGTGATACTGCAGATGGCCTGGTAGATTTACAGTGCTGTCATTACCTGGATATATGTACAGTGTGTGTGTGTGTGTGTGTGTGTGTGTGTGTGTGTGTGTGTTGATGAGGATGTTGAACTATGTAAACCGTAGGACTCATAAACACCAGTCCAGTTTCTCTCATCTGACCTGCTCCCACACGTTCATACACACACACACACACACACACACACACACACACACAGATATTCACAGCACATTGATGTTTTCTCCATTTTCTTATAGATTATCATTTCTCTGCAGGAGAGTGGGAGCACTTTGTCAATTCACCACAGCCCCAAAGCAGAAAAAAAAGCCCCAAAACGATCAATTTTCACTACAGAGATTTTCATACCCCCCCCCCCCCCCCCCCCTTTTTTTTTTTTTCCAGGATATAAAAGATTTTAGGGGACAGAGGAGAGATGGAAGGAGCTAAAGCAAAAGGGACTGTGGGGAGCGATGGAACTCTGGGTAAAGGCAGGCGAATAGGTAAAGGGAGGGAGAAAGGTGGGAGGGAGGAGGAGGGGGAGGTCAGGTTAGAGGTCACGTGTGCGAAAGAGATAAGACCTCCTCATTCCATTTTGACTGACAGGCCAGGGGAGGGCTCAGCAATGCCCCCCCCGAGACAGGCACACGCACACACACATACACACACCTCCCTCCATCACTCTCCCCTTCTGCTATCACACTTTTCTCTAGGCCATCATTCTCTCTGTCTCTCGCTCCGCCTCTATCATACGCTCCATCATCCCCTCCTTCGTTCGTCACCTGCTTCCAAATACGCTTTCTACTTTTATCAAGTAGGGTTTTTTTTACCATCAACTCTAGCTTCTGTTTCTTAGTCACATCTCTGTGGCCGAATGCATCCTCTTCTCTTTTTTGTATGGGTTTTTCTTTGCACAAAGAATTTATGGTGTTTCTTCCTTGTATCAATTGAATTTGTAGAAGATATGTCACACCTTATACCACTGCAGTCCACAATCCTGTAGCTTTGGCTGTTTTGTTGTTTCCTTAGCCATTTTTTATTGGACATTATAGGAAAATACCAGTTTATTACAGCTTGGGCATATGTTTTATCTGAGTTTTATCTGTCATTTCTGTCAGAAACAACTTTGACATAACTGACATCGGGGAACACAGATTTCAGGATTTTCTCTACTTCAACAAGTAGCCATCAGTGGTCAAATGGTCAGACAGGTTGTGAAATAGCCAGCAGTTTATTCAGATTATCTAAACTACTGATATCAGGTAAAACCGAAAAGAGAGCACACTCGAAATGTCTTTAAACACATCTTGCAATAGTCAAATTTCAAAGTTGAACCAGCTCAGTTGGATGTTGGAATGTTTACAATGGACAGGTTATACGATTACTGTTCACCTTATTTTTTCATCCAAATACATTTGGCTAACCTTCAGGTTTGTTTAAAACCTGTCTGATCATCTAATAACTTGGGTTTCTTGCCCCATTTGACCTATCCTTTTTTTTTTTTTGCAATTTTGCCTCTATCACAGAGCTCAATAATTAACTTGGTGAGTACAGTGTAATTATTACCAATAGAAATAACTGCAAAAACTCTGAAGCGAATGTGTGTGGTTGAAGGTTGTTTTTTTTTAAAACCAGTTTTTAATGCCCTAACCAGTATTTCTGAACTTATTCTAGTCTGTTAAAGTTTTTAGCACACCATCCAATGAAATCATTTCACTAGAGGTTATATATATCTATGCTTACTAATATATTCTAATATTTATAGATGACAGATGTTGTGTATCATTTAATACACATTTTCTCTAAACTTGATGCATTTCTTGTTGTCTTGTCAATGATATAGAATAAATACAATAATACCTGACATGTTTTATAAAAGTCCCTCAGTCTTCCATCCAAGGTCAGTGCAGTTAGTGTGCAGAAGCTTTTCTTCTTTTTACTTCATTTATCTTTCAACTCAAAGTAATTTCATTCTATTAAATTAAATTAAATTATCAGTAAAGGTTTGTTTCACTCGCTCATTACTAGGTAATGAACTAGTAAAACAAATTGGTTAGTTAAAGCTATAAAAACTTATTACATTTTTTTTCTTGGATATTATTAATCATTACTCCATAAGCAATGGCCTGTAATTTAAATAGTTGGACTGCTTGTGTAAGCATGTAGTTGATCAATCATTGAACAATTGTTGAGGTTATTATCATGATAATGTCATGCGTGCAGGTTTTGTATATTATTAATTAGATGAAGATGACAATTATGTTATTACGATCAAAGAAGATTTTACCTGTTTTTGCTCTAATTCTGCCATGCAGCACTTCGTGTGTTTAATGATGGAGGCTGCACAGTAAAAGCTCTCCACGGGTTATGATTGGTTACTGACAAGAACTTGACCCTTAACCCTGAATAAGTCACTCATGCCCTCAGGCTGCCTTTTTCATGCCAGTACAAGACAGAAAGCAAAAGCACAGAAAGAAAGACGCAAACAAAAGCATGAGCACTGTTCCAATAAGCATTATCTCCATTTTTTAACGCCAAACAATGCATGACAATGCACAGCAACAACAGGAGCCTTTATGGAAAGCGGCAGAATAGAGTTGAGGCCGTTGTATGAAGTGGCAGAGGAGACGAGACAAAGCGGGATGAGAAGGACGATCTTCATTGTGGTGTCTTTTCTCATTCTGCCATGAAAGACACCGGCGAGGAGTCCTCAGGGCCGCTGCCAGCTGCAGAACAATCACACCCATACGCCACAACCACGCCGCCCATCCAAACACATTAGGAGAGCATTGTCGAAGCTGTAGCGCTCCATATTCCTCTACACTCCTCTGAATGGCTGTTCAACGCTGAGATGCAATCATAACATCTGCTGGTATCAGAAACATCTTACATTTACATAACCCTTACATTCACACGCCCGCATGTGTGTTTTCCACCTCCTTAAGGCGTCATTTAATTTTTTCTTCCTAAAAGGATCGTTTAAAATAGACCTTAATCAGGGTAGATTAGATGCCATTTCAGATGTTATTGGTGGAACTGGCATTTAGAGGTTTTTCTTGGCTCAATCACACCAGTAAGACACATGCTGAATGAAGGGAGAGTATAATCTATGCATCGCAGGATTACAGCGAAAAAGAGAGACTGAGGGAAGAGTGGAGGGGTAGAAAGCAATGGTGAGTAAGGGAGAGTGACGGAGAGAGAGAAGGCGATGGATGTCAGGTTCTTCTCTCCATATAAAACACCAGACGCAGCAGAGGAGGGGATTGGATTCACTTTTTAAAATGTCACCCAACATCTGTTTCATATTTATGATGGTGGCGTTGCTTCTCCGATGCCCCCTTCAACACTCTGGCGATTCTATCTCTGCCTCGGATTACCCCCACTACCCACCAATGCATAATTTATAAGGCTAATCTTTCAACGAAAGACTGCAGACAGAGAGAGAGGAGAGGGAGTGTGAGAGAGGGAAAAAATGGATTATAAAGAAGAAAAAAATCTGCCACAGATTTTTTGCTGATATGTGAAGCGAATGGCTGATTTTGGAGATGATACCTTAAGTATCTCATGTAGTCATTAACAGGATTAAGTGAGTGGGCTCCTGATAAGGTGGGAAAACAATTCAGGATTCGGCACATCTTGTCCTTTTTAACCCAAACAGAGACATATCAGTGTATGTGGCCCATGTTTTTCTTTCTTCTGTAATTTGTGATGCCTTCAGATGCCACTGATAAGCTATGGATGTCATTAATATCACTAATGATAACATAGGCCTCTCCTCTGTCTTAGTTGTATCACACGTCATGCTGTGAGGCCATAATTTCTTCAGATTGTGGCAGAGGAAGCTGCCATTTGCCCTTCCTTTGTTCTCGCTATATGACTGTTGCCAATTTTTACACCCAAGACCACAACAAAAAACAGAGGCGCCTCCCTCTTGAACCGGTTAGTTCTCCTCTATCCCCTCCTTCCCACTGTCTTTCCATCCGCCACATCTGACATGACTGTTTCTTTCCCCTTTTCCCTACTCACTCACCCCCGCTCCCTTCCCTTCCACCCTCCTCCGTCAGCTTTATTATGAAAAGTACACAGTTTCGATAGAGTGCCCTTCTGACATTTTCGACTTATTAGCTAGTTTTCATGCCGTCTTCAATCAACCTCCTTAATCCTCATAGGGAGAAGCGCTTTTAATTCACTGATGGACTGATAAGGGGTGCGAGCAAAGCGCCGGAGAAGCAGCAGCAACGCCAGCAAAGCAGGCCTCGGATGAGGAGGGGAGAAAAAAAAGAAAAAGAAAACGAAAAGACGGGAAAAAAACGATTTACACGTAGATGAATCGTGCTTACAAGATGGAACCCTGGGCATTAGGAGCGGATCTGAATTTCCTATCTGTCATTTTTTTTCACCCTCCCTCTCTTCCTCCCCCCAGCCGCCGCATTCGTTCAGTGTTTTTTTTTTTTCCTCCCTCTCTCTCCCCTCCTTCTTCTCCGCCATTACCCTTGCTGATTGCAATCTTTAAGCGCCATTGGGCCCACTGCTTCTGCAGTTTTTAATCTGTCTTTAATCCCATAGATTTTAAATATTCCCCAGCTCCCGGAGACTGGAGGCAATTAACTGCCCTTCTGATGCTCTCCTTATCAGTTGCCTCCTTGTATCTCTCTGAAGCAGCCTCAAGACACTGCCAGAGCTGACAAATAATACCGCCATTTACCGCCGAGCATCCTCGGGGACTGGAAGGGAGCGCGCGGCACAGCCACCGCCGCATTCTAAACAGGTATTTGGTAAACATATCATACAGAGGAGAGAGAGGAGGAAATATACTGCAACAACACTCCCAAAAGCAATGTATGTTTGTCTGGCTGCCGTTTTGCAAGTGTGTATGTGTGTTCTCCCTCAGACCGAAGACAAAAGATAGTCCTCCAGCCTTGTGCTGATGTGAGGAGGCTGAGCTGTATGGGATGCATAGCCTGCTGTGTTGATACTAATACATACAATCTGCTCTCTGGTAGCCCTCTACAGTTTTCATACTGAAAGAAAATGAAACTATTATGACATATCTGAGACATATGGCTCTCTATCTGCACTGGTTTTAAGCTTACCCTTTCCTATTTTTTTCGTCTTTTGTTCTTTCCGTTAACATAGAATTGTGGTAAATTACGTGAAACCATTGATGGTAAAATCCAATTTAGCGAGCTGGAGAGTTGCAACTCTGTATTGACAAAAGAAAGAAAGAAGCATACATATGAGAGACAGATGCCCAAACATCTGCATTGATTTTTATCATTGATTTTCCTTAGACCATACGATTATGCATAATAGCCAACGTATGATTTAGGGACCCCCAGTTCCGAATTGACAGAGGGGGAAAAAAGGTCAGAGGATGAGTACACTATATCAGACACAGATGCATGGCATGATTTGCTTTAGCCTTTCATCTATTGTCTGATATACTTGATTACTAATTACTTAAGTAAAGTTTAGGGACACTCGAACAGCAACAAGAGTGAATGCTTTCTGTGGGTTGATTCAACCTGATGAAACTTTAAGTGTTAAACTGTGATATACAAGGTATCTGATTAGAAAAGAATAAGATGACAAAGATGGAGAGAGGCGATGATTGCAACACTGACTGATGCCCAGCTGTTAATTCATTTTGTTGTTCTGTCCGACACTTTCATTTTTATCTTTATGTTGCTAAGAAATCATGCAAAATAATGCCATTCTTAAGCTTAACCTTTTGTTGTCCCCCCAAGACACCACTTAACTGCATCTCAGCACCATTAGTCTCTTATTTTGAAGATCATAGTGGCACCTGGGATTGGTTAGTTCAGTCTTGACCTTTGCCAAATGGTTGGGGTTCACACGAGATGGCCAGGGTTTCCTTTTTGCAATCTATCCAATCACTCGTCTTGATAATGCGTCCTATGGCAGCGCGATGAATGCAATCACCAGCCCGTGCACCACAAGCCTGCTAACAACACCACAAGACACTGCGGCTAAGCCAAACCCAGCGAGCTCAGCCAAACCGACAGATAACCATCAGCTAAGAGCTTTGTGACATCATCAGACAGAGACGGCTACTGAGTCCATGCCAGGTTAGAGCTGCTAATCCAAACCACAGACTACAATAACACAGACAGAGACAAAAGCAGGGAATGTGCATCATTACAAACACTCTTAAACTCTTAAGCTCTTTGTTGACCCGAACAACACCATCGCTGTAATAGAGCTTGTACCTTTTTCCGGTCACTGCCCAACTGGCGTGATGAGATCTGATGATCATAATTCCCAATTTCTGATAATTCCTGCTCCTGTTGACTTAACAAACCTTCAGATTCCACCTATATGCGCTGTCCTGATACTCATAACCAAGTCAAACCAACCCTTCACTTGACAGCGGCTGGCATTATCTTCCCTTCTCTAGTGTTGGATTACAGTGTGCACAGGCTTCTCACCATTAAAATCACATTCAATTACTGAGAGGCAGGGAAGACTGGCAAGACAGCAGCTCTGCTAATGGGGAAGGTCATCAAATTATGATTGCAAATGCAGTACTGTTCATACGCTGGCACATGTATATAAACAGAGATAATAAAAAAAGAAATCTCCTTCTCAGACCTTCTGATGCATATTTTGGTTGTGCTTTCATGGGATCTGCCACCTCTGCACATTTCATTTCTCACAACTGAGCGGGAGTTTTGGTTCTTTGCAGCTGAGGAGGGTGTTGGCCAGGCAACCCAACAATGCACCATGGGATCATGTTCCCTTGGCCAGCCTTTCCTGCAAATGTGAACCAATCGGCCACAAGCTTGAGCTTCATTTGTTTACCATCATATCTACAACGGGATGACCTCTTTCTGGCTATGCCTCAAATTGGATAAGAGGGACTGACACTACAGCATGTACGAAGCCATGACTACACTCATTCTCTCCTTATTGTGCATATTCTATAATCCACTCCCACATGTGTACACTTTGTGTCTCTCTTTGTAAGTGTCTATGTGTATATGTACGTGAGTTTTGTGTGTTTTGTGAGGTTAAGCTAGTGCAGTTCTCTAAGCATGGCCGATACTGATCCAGAGAACCACGGGTCTGAGGGGGCCAAGGGTCCGCAGCTCAGCCCGCAAACAGGAGGCCGTGCCAGGCAGGACGTAGGCCAAGTGTTGGGGGGCTTTGGTGGTGGAGGGGCGGCGGCAGAAGAGAGGGAGGGGCGACAACCACTCTCATCCTTTTAAAACCCCGGCACTTGGGTCACACTAGGGGGCCACCCAATTTCACACTCTTCTACAGCATGACTCCCATACAGAGAAATAGAAACACAGGAAAACAACTCAAGTAAGCCTGTAAAACAAAAAAGAGCTCCAGCAAAAATAGTGCTGAACAGCTTTTGCAATATTTGTTTTTTTATGCCTTCAGAAGAATTTGCAAGTAAGGTGACAATGTTCTTTTATTTTTTTTCCAGCCACAGGTCAGAGATTGCATTTTCAGCCCTGCAAAATAAAACACACTCCAGCACTTTGACTCAAATCCAATCAAGCTCCGTTATCAGCTCTCTTCTCATCAAGGAGGGTTGCTGATCGAGGCTGATGGGGGTGGAGGGGTGGTGGCGATGGGACTAAGCCGACCCCCCAACCCCATCACCCAACCTACACCCCCTCACCCCCACACCATACACACTGAACCATACACACTTCACCCGAATCCACTCACCCCCCCACCTCCCTATACCCTCCTCCCCTGGTTTCCGTGGCGACTGCTAAGCCCGAAGTTACGGTAAAGCTGGTGTGCCGCTGAGCCCTGGGCAGGATTTGTGACAGAGAAATCACATCAGCCTATGCTGATTAACAATTCCATTCCACCCTGAGATTTATATAAAAAAACTATCTTACATTTGGCTTTTTAATAGGAACGATCGCTATCTCAAATTGAGTCCCTGCAAACTTTAATAAAGGCTACAGGGTTGAGTGGCATTTTGCATGCTGATTTAGGCCCGATTGGCGGCTTTTGATGAGAGGGAGGCTGCTATGTAAAGCGGTGCTCCTAGCGCTTTTCCACATCGCCGGTTCAAATGCGGAAGGATAAGAACATGAAAAAAAAAATACCACTTCCATCTGCAATCTCCGGATTTCTCTCTGCCTTCCTCCCTCACTCACTCTCACTCACTCTCTTTTTTTTTTTCAGAAAATGATTGACTGTTGAATATGAATAAATGGAATAGAATGAAGCAGGAATAGAGAGACTGAGCACAGAAGACAGATGGAGGACGAGACGGAGAGAGGGAACAGGAATAAAAGAAACCCTCTCCTGGACTTTTTTTTTTCTGGAGGTGAAAAATAAAATCATAAAGCCAGGGTTTTTATGCTCTCCCATTCTGACATTTGGAGAATGGTATTAGTGTAGAATATTCACAGTGTACAGAAAGGACCACGGGCGCAAGAGAGCGCTGGTTCGTGTGTGAATGTGTATGTGTCGGGAGGAAAGGAGGGGGGGGTGGGCATCAAATAAAAAAACATCGCCAGAAACACTTATCCCCTCCACCCCTTCACTCTGGCCCCCACAAATCTACATCGGTATTAAAAAACTATTTATAGTAAGAGTTCAGCTTAATGGGATAATCAGCTCTATTTGTAAAGATATTGGATAATCCCAAATAGTTTATATGGGCATAGAGATTTAAAACATTTTCATTAGATATACTGCATTTTGGGGGCATTTCAGATGTCTCTCAGTTCGCTATATAAGCTGGCCGAGACAAAAGAAGCTAGAAAGAGTAATTCCTAAGCTGATGGCCAAACGCTGTGGAGTATTTTTATTAAAATACACAGGAAAGGAGAGGAGAATCCACTGTTAACTTTATTGTCATCAACCTGCTTGGGTTTGTCACACCTTTCTTGTCAACTTCCTGTTTTTGAACTCTCATTGCACAACTCCTGGCAGTGAATAAAAAGAAACACGTATGTATTTTGCAGTTGCTAGTGTTGAGCATGTATGTGTGGCCATCTCAAATGAATACAAATAGTGTTTTATTTATGTTTTGTGAATAGTTTTTGTCCATCATATTACATGCATAGTTTAGTATTGCAGAACGTTCACTCTTGCCTTAACTAGAATCACTGTTGAAATATAAAGAGAGAGGAAGAGGAATAGTGGGAGAGGGAGGAATGGGGGAGTTAAGGGGAAGAGGGCCAATGGAAGGCATCCAACGGGATCAGTGAGTAGGGCATGCTGCCAATGCCTGCCGCGCACAGACACACACAGACACACACACACACAGACACACACACACACACACTCGGTTTATATCTGCCCTGCCTCTCTCCCTCAAGGAATCCCTCATATCCCCCGCAGGGTGGACCACATGCACCAGGCATCAGTACCCCACCCCTGTCTACCAGCCAGTAAGTGTGCACTGGTCTTACTGGGATGTCATTTTGCAGGTGGATGATAGCTTTAGGGGGGGAAATATTGGGGGGGAAATCATGCAACAAAGCCAGTGTAACCCCAGCACTGGGCCAAGAAGAGTTAATCCCCAGATGCAGAACTGTAAAGAACACTTTAAATTCTCATGACTCTCACACTTTCCTATAAGAATAGCCATTAGTCCTCTTGCCAAATATCTGATGAGAGGACTGGCATCAAAATTATCTTTGGCAGATAGTTTTTTCTGCTGCACTTGCTAGCGGTTTAACAAAAAATAAATAGGCTATATAATGGTACAATGAGCCTAACAGTTAGAAGATGGGAACTTGTAGCATCTCTTATGATTTTTATTTCAGTTAGATTCACTTTATCCAAAGTTGGTTTTGTTTATTCTGCATTGACATCTGATTAAACTTTAACATTAACTTACATTGGCCACAGCCAAAATGTAGAAAGTAAGACACTCGCACCCAGGGTGTATTGGTATAAGGATGGGTTTGCTTTATTGCTCATAAATAAATCATAAATAGAAAATAATAAAAATAGAAAATGTGCTATTTTTTCATTCAAAAGTCACAAACGCTAGCTTTAATTGCTTAGCATAGTTTATGCTAAGGTAATAGCTTTGGCAGACCATCTGCCTTGAAACTTTCAAAAAAGTTTGTGCAGTCTTCTAATCCAGACAATTACCTTGGCAAAGTATTCTTTTTTTCTTTCTGGTTTAAAAATACAATATTAAATTATGTTTTGGAGGTTGCTGATGCCAACAACATTTTTAAATTTTTATAACTATCTGACACTCGGACACTCAATGACAGCTGCAGAACTGTTACAGATATCCAGTTTGTGGGTATAAGCTTGTCAGCTTACTTAAAGCCGTGAGCTTATGTATGATAAATACCATTGTTAAAGAGCCAATTGGGAAAATGCACATCGACTATTAAAAGGAAGGACTTGTTGATGGCGTAGTAATCTCCTTACAGTTTTCACATACCACCATGAAACTAAACATAAGACTACGTGTAAAAAGCAGTAACAAACCATGTCCAGCCTCCTAGTCCATTCAAGATTCATGTACAGTTATCACATACAGACAGCATTTCTATCAAGAGCACAGTCAATTGATTTGCATATGGAAAAAACCCTGTCATCCCAGTAAAATCAACAAACAATGCCAGAAAGCCAATGGATTGCAAGCTCAATGCTTCCATACCAAATCAAACACAAAGGACTTACAGAAGAGCTTGAAAAAGACAAATGAAAAACTTCTGACGCCATTTTCTGCACCTTGCAAATGCATCAAAACAAAATATGCCCTCTCAGAGGAACAAAAAGTAACTCAACCCCTTGACAAATGTGTGTTTCTTGTCGTCTAGACTCCATCCAATAGACCAGTGGTTGTTGAAGCGGTATTGGTCGTCAGGGCCATGGCTTCCTAATCTGTCAGGGGTTAAAGTTAAAGGGGTATTGTGTGTTGAGACAGACAGAGACACACATACTCATACACCTCCTTAAACTGGCCTGGGACCCTGTTGGTACTACCCCCCCACCCAACCTCGCTTACCTTCCCTCCCTGGCCAGTGCTCTCTTCTAGCCCTGATAAGATGCTATCTGTAACCCTCTAAGCACTTGAGAGGCACTTTAGGAGATCACTGAAGCCATTACCATGAAAAGTAAAAGATACAGGCTATAGTGATGCCAGATTAATACTGACCAACATGTTATTGATTTCTGCCCCCTCCCTCCTCTACCCTATCCCCTTTTACTCTCCCCCCTTTTCTTCTTCACTGTTCTGGACCTCACAATATTTTGTGGCCTGGCTTAGGGATAAGACCGCCACCCCCCCTCCTCTTCGTCGGTGCGAGGCCACTATCTACGGTTTCACAGGGCCATCCTTTAAAAGGCACAGAGCAAAGGCTTGCTGTTATCTGCTGATGTTATTCAATTGTTACAGGACAATCTAGGCCATTAGCCGGCTGTGTTAAATAATGCATCCGCTTTTAAAGGGGACCCTTATCTCTTCTATGCGTGTGTGTTTTTTAACATTATTAGTATAGGAGTGTAATGAAAGGTCCCTGCCTGATGGGCGCTGATATAGCTCCAAGGTCTCAATGAACCTGCACAACAACAACAATGCATAAACAAACAGTGACCTTTTTAATGAAGCCTAGTTTTATCTCGTTTTATTAAAAAGGACAACAAGAAGCGGAAACGCTTCAGACGAGATAAAAATGTATTCAAATGCGCTCGTCTAAAGGCACGGACAATCAATCACGATGCATGTACAGCCGCTTGGGAGGAAAAAGGACAGCACATACAGGCTAGCGTGTTGCTATGAGACACAGAAAGGAGGAAGACATTGAAGGAGAAAGTGAAGGAATGGAGAGAAGGAAGATGTAAAGAATGAGAAGGATGGGTAACCTGAATGAGGGGAAAAAAAACAAATGAAGAAAAAGAGACAGCAAGGCAAAAGGGAGACTGTAAAGGATGAGTACAGAGAGAGGGAAGGATGGAGGAAAGGATGGGGATGGCGGAGGGAGAGCGATAACCACAATGTCTTCAGTCACAGATTTACACAGGCCATTGCACTCCCATTCTCCCTGGCTCTTATCAATGGAATTATTGAGCAGTGTGGCATACCATTAAAAATTCTGCTTAGATTTCACAAAAATCAAATTGCGTAAGGTAATGAACGCAGCTTTCAAATGGACTCCTCACTGATACCCATTCTCAGCAGGCAGAAATACATCTCAGTCATAATTCACTATCTTTATTGTACTTCTACGCAGACTTAACTATGCTGCCAAAGGAGGAGAAGGCTTAATAATCACTGTTGCCCTTGATGTTAGAGGGGTGATTTTGTGGCTATTGCTTTGCAGCTATTTCTTGCTCTCCCTCTCTCGCTCTTTATATATTTTTCCTTCATGATTTCTCCCTTTATCTCCATCCCCTCCCCTTTTATGTCCTCCCTTTATCCTCCTATCCCTCTCTTTCTTCTTATGTTTCCCTTTCTCTGCGGGCCACACTGTCAGCTAAGGTTAGATGGGTCAGCACAGGTTTTTACTCTCAGAATCGTCATCTTCCACAGCGCTGTTTGCTGGTGACTGGGAGCTGTGAAGCCGAGCAAGAAACACATTTCAAGGATGTCAGCACCCCTGTTTGCGTTGGCTCGTACTCGTTCACACACACACACACACACACACTGGCACAGACAATCACACAACTTCATTTACCTTCTTAATTTATGGCTTAAAAATGACTGTATGTATAAGCAGAACTGGGGAGTAAGTTTCTTTCTCACACACTCAACTGTACTGCAGTCATGAGACTGACAATAGAGTGAGGTAACACTAAAGGAGTGGCAAGGTATGTAGACCCACTTTGTATCTTCCAACAGCTATAAATCTACAGTAGTACTTTCAGAATCGTTTATCCATTTGACACATAAGACGTTGACACCTGCAAACGCTAAGAAGTCTTTAGAGTATTAGTTGAAAGAGAAAAGGATAGACTTCTTTTTCTATTATGTTTCTTTGTGCGGAGGGGAGTCTGGGTTGTGTCTTTAAATGAAAAGAGAAAAGCATTTAAACGATGTTTGCATGTCAAGTTCAAAAGAACATATTGAAAGTGTGAATTACATTTTAACACCAGTGATTTGTTGCTACGGTATATTTTGAGAAATTAATATAGAGTAATTGCTATTTACAGATTGACAGTTTTCCTTCAAACTCAACTCATTCACCAAAATACTTTGCTCAAATCCCTAACTGGTATATTTTATTTTTGATTTGATACAGTCTTAACTGTGGCAAAATCAATTAATCACAATAAAATCAACATAATCAGTGGATTTGCTTGTGGGGGCGAAGTTGGATAATAAACTGCTCTACAAAAAAGAAATAGTGTACAAATAGGTATGGAACAAGAGTCTGTGGTACAAATATCTACAGTTGACTGAGGTGAGGTGCTTGCAAACTGACAGCTTGCTGTCAGACAACATTGAATCCAGAGAACGAGCAAACTGCACATCATAGAGAAAATTGGGGAGCTATTGTGACTGACTAGCACTAGCATGTACTGGCTGGCTAGTGTGATAGCGGATAGCTAGCACGCTATAAAAAGTAACCAACTAACCTTGTGTGAGGTAACTATGTTACTAAGCTTCTAGAAGCAAATATTTTGTGAAGACTCAGTTTCACTGTGCCACATTGAGGTGAGACTGGGCCATTACAGTGCTTCGATACTAAATTTCAATTGCGTAAATAAGCAGCTGTGATGGCAGGCCCCATAGAGTGTATGTAAGAAGTGGACGTAGTCATCGTGATGTAACCCGTTTGTTTGTGGACTGCCGTTTTGAAGCTTCGAGTTTGGCCAATAAGGTGCCGCCATGTTGAGTTTTTGTAACCAGTGGCACCAGACGTGATCATATTTGGACGAGACGGTGGAGCTAATTCACTTTAATTGTCATTTTAACAGGGCTGACAATTTTGTAGTGAACAACAGTCTTAAAACTAAATCTACTCACCAGAGAAAGAAACCGCCAACTCCTAACACGCTTCTTCAACTGCGCTGGTTAAATTTACACAGTGCCGTGGGTACGAGTCACTCTAGCCTGATTGACAGGTCGCCATGGTAACAACTTGTCAATCATAGATAATTCCGCCCTGAAGCACACTCTGCTTTATGGTCTATTTTCCTCTAAGTTGGACCATAATTTACTAAATGAACATCATGTTGTATTGAAGAAGACATGAAACTAGCGACTGAGACCATAAACTCATAAGGAGTGTTTACTGAGCATACATATGAACTGAACATATTCTTAATGCATTTGGCCTGCACTTGATCAGTGAGTAATCAATGCACAAAGCTGCGTTATCAAACTGTTTTTTCACTACTAGGACATAAACAATGACAATTTGTCGGACAAACTTTACTGCTCAGAAGGATCTAGTTCAACTTAACTTAATGTCAGCCCCCCCCCACCCACACACACACACCCCACCCCCTACCCCTGGCCTCATTCATCCAAAACCAAAAATAACAACCCAAAGCCCAACACTGTCCTCTCTGTAGCTTCCTGGCACAGACTCTATCTGGCTGGCCTTTCCCTGCAGCCAGTATCAGTGCGATGTGCCAAAGCGACAACTGCATACCACGCAGATCTCGCCTGGCCTCTCTTCTGCGGCTAGTTAGCCCGCTAGCGCTTTCAGCTGTCTGCCCGTCTGTTGGTCGGTCCGTCTGTACTCTGCTGGGCTTCTCCAATCAGAGGCCTTAGCTCGTGCAGCCCCTAATCCAACCATGGGCTTTACCCCACCAGCTCAGTGTAATCACACAGCTAATTCACAGGCGGACGGGAGGAAGGCAATCCGTGACGGACGTTTTTTGTGCAACTAAGAATGAGCTCCCCGGTGACCAGGGGAGGTGGTGGAGTGGGAGACTGTCAATGAAGGGGCCGTGAAAAGATGGCTCCGGAAAGGCGAGATGCGAGGGGAATAGATTAATAGCAGAAGCGGGCTCCGAGATAGAAGTACGAAATAAGGAAATTGTTTGGAGTGTATAAAAAAGGGACATGAATCTGAAGCAGTCTTTTGCCAAGAGAGTGTTGAAAGAGCCATTGTGAGTTGGAACAGTCTATATTACTCAATAAAGGCTTTGATGAAAGGCGAGGCTCTGTATTAATTTGGATAAGAAACCTTTGCCTCCGTGCCCCTTTTCTCTCTCGGCTCCCATCCACGACACCTCTGTGGTTTAAAGCAGTGTTCGGTTTCAGTTCAGCAAGCCAAGTCATTACATTTCAACATGTCGCACCTTTCAGAGGGGGAATTAACTAGTGCTGTTATTTCTTCATTCCCCACACGCCGGGACCCAGAGGAACAAAAAAAGGGAAAATAAGGTGTCGATATTTTGACATTGTCACTTCATGCACACTTGCATGCATGCATGCCTATGCTGTGTGAATGTACTGTATGCCCTCTGACTGTCCTCTCCGCAGAACAGCCTTCTCATTGCTAATTTCAGATGAACTCAGGGGGTGCAGGATTTGTAGCTTGGCTGTCTACCTGATTTTACTGTTGACATCCCAGCAACAAAGGAGAGTGGATCTCTCTTACACTTCACACATCAACACACCCCAGCAGTCACCATAAACAGAGTGGAAACCACAGATATACTATATAATTATGCGTGGAAACCAGGGATAGAAAAGTAAAGATAAAATAAGTGTCAAGATCAGAACAGAAGCATCAGGTTGATAAGAACATATCAACAGGGAGGGAGTGCACACAAATCCAGGTACTAAATGCACATGATGAGTCAACCATCTTCAAAGAAGAGAAGAATTCAACTGAAGCAAAGTAGCAATTCCATTAAGTCCATGACTTTCTATATTGGGACACCTCATTGCGCATTTTTTATGATCCCATGCTTACTTACCAAACTATTTGTAAGTGTATTAAGGTGATGTTTAAATCCTGCCCCCCTTTGAAAGTTTGTTTGTGGTCAGTTTAAAGTGTAACTTCACATCATTTGATGTCCCCACCAGATGCACCTCACTGGCTGGACTCCAGACATGTCTTAACCGTGTTTGTCAGTCATCCATCTAAATACATTGTATTTTGAAATGACCTTCAGCCTACTGGCTTCTTCAGGTTCACTGTGTGAACTAAGTGAACCTGAAGAAGCCATAGGCAAAACATGCTGTTCACAATTAATATAGTAAAGTCACTTCAGTGTGCGGTGGCTTGTTTTTGCTATATCCTGTGGCCCACCAGCACACACCTGTTGTTGAAATCTAAGGTAGAACAGTCCCTTTTGCTGCCGGTGTAGACAAGGTTGTTATGGACATCATAGTCAAGGTATAGTAATGAAGATGTCCCAAACCAGGTCACTGGGAAATACGGCCTGCGATCTGTGTAGACCTGAAATGATGTACACACACACTCGTGTTACCCTTAACCCATGGTGAGGTTAGTTTTACCAATTAGTAATTTAGTATGACTTATTGTTGCTAAAGTGAATGGTAGTTTAATAGACCTTGTATTTTTTATCTGTATTTAATGAAATCTTATACTCTCTTACAGTCATTATGCTTATATTAATTCATTACATTTTAAAAGTCTTTTGAGTATGAAAATCTTCACATTTAAGAATGTATGCTGTTTTATAGTTATGTGATCCTCTAATGAAGCTTTTAAACAACTGTAGTGTCATAATAAGATTTACCGGCTTGAGTAACAGTGATCAGCCTGTATTGATTGATCACTGCAGGGCTCTGTTGGTCTTTTTAAATTACTCAACAGTCTGATTTGTTTGGTCTGCGCTGACTGGTGGAGCTCTCCTGGAGGTGGGCAGAACTGCATTTTTTCTCTGTCCCTACCTGTTTAGATGAGTCAGAGTTGGAAATGGGTTGGAGGCAGGCAGCTGCTTGAGGTTTAGGGAGGTAATCTGCACTCATTAGTGGCACCCACAAGTGTTTCTGTGTGGTAATTTGGTCTCCCAAACCAGAGCCTGCAGGGAGAAAAACAGGCAGAGAGAAGATACACTAACTGATAGGGTGAGCAGGTTCAGGTAAACTGACACTTTTATTGTGTATGTCTGCATTTGTGTTTACATGTGTATGCAGGCAACCCTACTCAACAGAACAGAGATCTAATAAAACCATCACATAAAATCTCAAAAGCACTACTGTCCTTATGGGCCCTTTGATGTCTATATTGACCTCAAATCAAACAGCCAAGCCCAGTGGGTTGGATGTCTTTTTGTCTCATTGGGTTAAATGTAAAAAAGCATGTATCTCACATTGACAACCTAAACAGAGATTTCAGATTTTACAAATAACTGAGGAAGACCTACTTGGATTTCCTAGAAGTTAAAAACAAGACAGGTGCTCCTTCATCTACCCAGATAAAGAAAATCAAAAAAGTAAATGTGCAGGAGGTCAAGGAATTATCAATTCTTCCTATGTCTTCCTATGATGAGTAACAAAACCACTTACAAAACTGATTTACATAATAATGTGATGTCAAACAATTGGATAAAATTCACAATTTTCTGACATTTACAGCAAATAATAGCAACGCTTTATTAAAGCATAAAATAACTTCACGTTATTAGACTATTCTGCACTAATCAGGCCTAAAATGTACTATAGTCAGTCAGGAATGAACGCTTGATAACATTTTATTTAATTTCTGCAAGTGTTTCCCAGAGATTCCTCCAGATGAGGTGGTGAGCAGGTGAGGGGCAGAAAATCAGAAACTGAGAAAGAGAAACTCTTTACAGCTCGAAACCGGTGATCAGGTGTTGACGCATTACTCACACCCACTTTCACACATACATGCACGCACACTTACACACACACACACAAACTCAAACACATAGAACACACACACACAAAATAAGGAAGCAGAGCAGAGGGGAGGGGGTCAAACCACCAGAGGAAGACACTGCTCCAGAAGCCTTTATTAACTTCACTGACAACTCGTGCTTGTAACCACAGCTAGGTCATGTCACACATAGTAAGAAACAGACACACACGCATACATACACACACACACACACACACAGACAAGCACCCTGCCACCAAATTGGACAGCACCCAAGACTGTTGGTGGCACCTGCATTGTTGTGAGATGTTCCCTCTTATTTAGCTATAGCATCCTTCTCCAAAAAAAAAAATAAAACTGTGAGCACACACACACACACACACACACACACACACACACAGTCTGATTTTGGTTGCAGAGTGTGTTCAGCAGGAGACAGTGTGTATTACCTGTTTTAGTTGTGGCCAAGCTCATGGAGGGGATGGGGGGGGGGCAGGATTAAGCTGGCTGGCTGACATTGTGCCAACACTAAAATCAACCACACACACATGCTCACACCAAACAGACACACACACAAACATACACATGTCCACCATTTAAAGCGTTTCTTTTGTTCATGCCTGTCTCTGAATTCTTTAAAATCCTGCAGCCCCAAATTAAAGTGTGTGTACATGTAGACACTCTTGTGTGTGTGTGTGTGTGTGTGTGTGTGTGTGTTTTTAGGTGTGTGTGTGACGTCTCCTGAATTATAGTACATGAATATGTGAGAAACACACACCTTCTGAGATTAGTTTCTTCAGAAATTGGCTGATGTGTTAAAGTAGCTTTTCTGCGGACACGCTCAGTATCAGTAAGGCTAAGGTGTGTGTGTGGGTGTGTGTGTGCGTGCAAGTGTGAAGGGAAGGTGTCCAGTTTCTAGTGAACAATATGAAATTACATATTGTCAGTGGGTTAAGAGGGGTTACCATTTGCTTAAAGTGGTGTTTTCTGAGCTGTTCACTTTGCAGAGAAAATGTTTGCTACCCATGGAGAATTCAACATACACAAATCTCACACACGCGCGCACACACGCGCGCACACGCGCGCACACACACACACACACACACACACACACACACACACACACACACACTGTCTACATAGACGGTTCAGACTTCACAGTGGGGCTTTGATAATGGTGTAATTTCTTTTATTAAATACAATTACAGCAGCTTTGCTTTTCTAACCTGGTCATGAGAGGCCACAGGCTTGGCGTGTGTATATTATTTTATGGAAAACAATTTTGTGAAGGTTTTCCTACTGAGATATATGGAGTGGACAAAATAATAGACAATTCATTACAAGCAAGACTTACTGCAATACAGATGCTACAGCAATATTAGAATGTGTTTTGTATTAGAATGCATCAGTTTGAGCTAGGTATACCTAATAAGCTGGTGTTTATTGTATATGTATGTGTGTGCGTGCTCCTGTGGTCAGTAATGTGATCTGAGGGCCACAGTTAAGAACACAAACAGAGATGAAAGCAAAGTGCCGAGTCAACACAACAGCTGCAGACGGCCACATTGTTTGTGAAGAAAAGCCGACGCTGTTGAATTAAGGCAGAAAAAAAACAGCATGGCTTAATTACTGTCGCATAATACCAATTATTTTGTCTCCACACCCTTATCTTAATTACTTCAAAAGACCAACTTCAATTAGGATGTGAAAACTGCATCTAGAATTGGCAGGCCAATCCCTAGCTCCCCACGGAGGCAACGTCACTCAATTACACACACATACACACTCAATTATTCTCACGCACAAGCTGAATCTTACCAACAAATTTGCTGATAATTAATTGACATGCCAGGCATAATATTCAGCATAAATAAATGAGCATTGTTCTGAAAACGAAGATGAAAGCGTAGCAATTAATTCCCTGAATCAGTACAGAGCGAACCAGTAGCCGTCCAAATCATTTCATGTGTGTAAGATTCCAACGAAATGTCAGTGATTTATCTAATCAATGGGTTTGAATTGGAACGATGTGCAGTTATATGTTTCAGAGGCAAAACCAGGTCGTTCCAGACCTCTAAGTGGAGGAACAAGAACAATCTAATAATGGATTGACTTGAATTCTATCCACATGAGCTTCCTTTATAATCAGGCTTGTCCTCAGTGGCGGTTCTAGACCAATTTTATTAAGGGGGCCAGGCTGGGGCCATTTGTTTTGTCAGAGGGGCCCATTCAATCCGGGACAAAAGAGACAAAGGCAATGTTCAAGCTTTCAAAATGTCTTGTTTAGTATATAATGTAATGTTTTAGTAACTTACAGTTACTGTATTTGTTTCAGTAACAGGATATTTTCAGTAATTATAGTTTTATTAAATTACATTATTCAAATAAACATTCCTGTTAACTTTAGCTCAAGTTACAGTACATTCTTTGATGCAACACTTCTTTGTAAGGCTTAATGAACAGTATGAGCTCTAGTGTACTACACATTCTCTGGATCCCAGTTTGTATTTTGTATCCCAACAAAAACATACAAAATACAACAAACTTATCCATATTCACCCCTGTTATTAGTATACACAAAATTAAATACTTGATTGTAGGCCATCATCTGTGCTTTATAAAGGGGGATACATATTTTGGTAGACTGCATGTCCAGCCTGGTAGGACCAGTAGGCTACTGTTATCACTTTTTGTGTATGAAAAGTGTTGGTTAAATGCAATGCAACTGAGTTTATAATGTGTCGTATTTTAATGTACGTCGCAAACTAAGCTGAACAGTTACTAAAGACAGAGAGCTTTCACTTTAGCTTGTTTGTAACAATAAGCTATTATCTGAACTAGCGCTGTGCTTGTGTAAAACCCAAACACAGCTGCGGTGGATGAGAGACTGAGCAGATTAAAACATTGCGTTTTGCATGTTTATGCTTATTAAACAGGAATGTTGGTAAAGAATTGGCTTTTTACTCTCTAAGTCTTCAATGCACCACGTGCATACGCTAACCAGGGTAGTTGTCGTCAATGTCCGCTGATCAGCTGGCTGACTTCGATCCGTGTGTTCGCGCGCCTGTGTGCGGAGGCGCAAAACTGGCCCAAAACTGCCACAGCATGTCCTTCTTCTGTTGTTGCTCACTTAAACCCCTAAAAGCCATAGAATCTTTAGGTGATATTAATAGGAGAACACTGAGTTTTGGCAGATGGCTTGTTGGTTAAAATGCTTTAAACCAGCAAAATCATTCTTGGATTCTCAATAGCACCATACATGGACCATAGAACCATGCGTTTTAAAAATCATCCACAAAGTTTCAAGTTATCAACTACATACATCTACATTTATCTGCTGCCCTGTGCTTTTCAGTTTTACGTTTCATGTTCTACGGAAACAGAGAAAGGAATACTTGGTAGTCCTAGGTAGTTAACTATCATTTAACACAGAACATGCCAGAGGTTAAATAGCTGCTCTGGGTGTCAGGCACCTCTGACCTGTGACTATGTGGTCTTCTAAAATATGCTGGAAAATCCATTTGAATCACGCAACACATATCTGAATGCAACCAAAAACTTCTGTGAACATTCACATTTTGATGACAAGGATCCACATTTAAACAATTAAAAGCTGACATTTAAGAAGTAAATTGCACCTTATACCAGATCCATCCAGGGTCAAATCCAATTTCCAAAAATGTTTTCATGGTCTTTGTGGTATTCTATAACCATCTCTTCTGAAGACTAACTTGTTAAACACACACACTTTGTTAAAATTTGCATGCCTCTGATGAGTACTAATTCTGAGCCAATTGGTCACCAGCCCGTTTAAAAAAATTTGTTTGCCTTTTTCATCTTTAATTTGTTTTCAAGACAGTGATGAGTACTTCAACAAGCCCGTTGCAGTGATTTTAACACTTGTAATCCATATACCTTAAGACATAACATTATTACTGTATCCAAATGTTGCCTGAAGTCGGTAAAACCAATAGGCATGTCCATCTCTCAGCTTCCTTTAGACCAACGACATGGTGTTGACACAATGTTGTCTCATCTCCTAAAGACCCTTTAGTGTTCGCTAAGAGCGGGCTGAGAGGGGTAAAGTGCACCGTGTGTGTTTGTATGTGTGTATGTGGGGGAGGTTGGGAAGTGCAGGAGAATGGGGGTGATGCCCAGGCTGTGTTTGTGAAGAGATGAAAGGAAATGCAGACCATCAGGTCACGTCATGTCTGGCTGCATGACGAAGGCTGTTACCATCCTAAACTTGGAGGGTTGGAGGAGGAGGGTGGGTTACATGTCGGAGAGACTCTTTTGGTGGGTGAGTAAGGCAGTAGGTGGGAGGTGGAGGGGTGTTCTTGTCCCTGACCCATGTCTAAGTGGCGCTGCAATGTTTACTGTGAGGAAGGAAGCTGTCAACTGTGTTTGCTCCCATCTCAACAAGACGGAGCAGCTCCTCACCCGCCCTCTACATACAGAGATGGAGAGAGACCAATATGCAGTACATTTTTGAAGACAGAAAATCAAAAGCAAAGGAAGAAGTTTTTCTTTGACTGACTCCATTTGGTCTGCATTGGGGCGTCTGTAGGAGCGTATGTCGGGCCAGAGCGACGGGCCTCCCCTGCAAGGGCCAGGAGGTGATTGACAGGGCTTTCTACTTGAGGTATAGAGTTTCCCCCTGGTGTAAAGTCTCTGTGGCTCTCCTCCAAAAGGTGACTACATTCCTGACCAGGTCATGAACTGACCACCTTTACAACTGCCACCCCCCACAATTACCACAAACCTCTCAAAATCCCCCCACCTGAGCTGCAAAGCCATTCCAAATTTAGGCAGCCCTTGGCTGCATGCTACTCCCCGAAGCTGAGAAAACTCTGCATGAATCAATCAATAAGCCGTCATTTGGGTTCAGTACTGGAGCAAAAGCCTGTGTTGTTTCAGGGCTTTCATTGTGATTGAGTCAGGACTATTATCATCATCTTCAATCAAGTTTTGTTATAAATTATAACTGTATCCCAGTTCCATTCTTTGTTTTGACAATTTTGGTTGATTTTGAGTTGGTGTTTCAAAACTGATTTCACTGTAACACAATATTTCTTTCATTAGACCCTCCCTGCTCCCTTCTTTATAACTCCACACGGCAGCCTGTTATAAAATTTGTAATATCCATGCTCAAGCTGAGATCACCCTGATGACACCACCATGACATCAGGTTTATTTTCTTAAACTTAAACAAACCTTCTTTTGAAGACATTTTTCGACTGTTTTCACTGGGTGGTAAACTGTCCTTTAACGTGGACAATTGGTGGAGCGGCCCTTTAATAACATAATTAATTATAAGTTAATTAAATTGTCGTGTTTGGTGACGATCAGTTTGTTAATTCACTGGTCAAGCAATTTTAAAAGTATGTGTGTTGATTTTTTTTGTTTACATTTAGATCAAAAACTGTAGTTTTAAATGTGAGTATCCCAACATTAAACACAACATTAATACGTCATTAAATGCATAAATGCATCTGTTTTTCAGCTGTGTAAACTGTACTTTGAGTGCTAAATCCTGGTTTTATATGGACCTTATAGATCAGCATACTCTCTGACGCACACATATGCATATCTACCCCTATATTAGTACCATTTACAGCTATAACATGGCATGGCAGTCTCTATAGGCTTATTGACTCTGTTTCTGTAGCTATTGTTGTGCCTGTGGGTGGGGTGGTGAGATGGATTAATACTTCGTTGTTGTTTATTCACTCTTTTTTTCTTTTTACCCTGGCAACGTTTCTGAGCCTATAACCGCTGCATTTCTTCCCTACCCTCCCATACTGTTCCAAACACACACACACACACACACATACACACATGTAGATACACCGCAGCCCAACCCCAGCACCCTTCAGGCCTACCTCTGGGGCCCGAGTGTGATGAGCTGCGCCCATCCCTGCTGCCTGTACTCTCAATCTCTATCTCGACCCCAGCAGAAAGCCAGGGAAATTACGCGCCTTTTCCTGGAATGTGATTAGATTCCTGATGTTGGCAGCCACACATCTCTGTTTTTTAATTGGGTTCCGAGGCGCGACGAGATTAGCCTTGTGACATCATTGATGGTCTGTGTGTGTGTGTTTGTGTGTGTGTGTGTGTGTGTGTGGGGGGGGGGAGGTTGGTGGTGTCTGCTGATAAGAGATGGTAAGGGGGTGTCAGGGGTTTTGTTGGTGAATCCCACAGTCACCAATGAATGATGCTTACTAATAAGGTCTATGAGTGTTTTTTCTTCTGTACATATGTGTCTATTTTCTTTTGTTTGTTTTTAGTAATACCATGGTGTAGTGTATTTTGTGTAAAACATTCATGCAGCATTAGTCACTTCTCTTCAGTGTTAGTCTGAAACGTGTTGCTTCCATGGAAACAATTGAACAAACATGCCATAACTCTCATAAATCACATTCATCTACAATATATAATCAAATTAATACTTGCCAAAAGCTAATATAGGGCTTACATTACATAGGTACAGTCTCTAGCTGTATACTCGTAAGTTATGCAAAACGTGTCTAGCATGATCAAAGATTGTATTTTTCCTGGCAACATTTTTAATTTTATGCCAGCTCTTTACTTTTGGCAATCAAACTTTAATTGGCATGCAAGCATATAGCTCCAAAGAAATTCTGTCTTACGTTGGCTGATATCCCGGATCTTTGAGCCAACCAAAAGCTGGTAAAATGGTTGGGGAAGAGTTACCTGACCAGTTTAAATCTTGTGATTCACAACACAAGCAGGGAGCTATAACACTATAGGTACACACATCTCCATTTGCTCAACTATTTCAGAGGGTTATAAGATGTGCCACAGTTGTTTTGAATAGAATTACTTCAACAGAAACTTCTGCCAGTTTTTAAAAAAGATTTAAATGGATACAAGATTTGGTATCAAGTCAAGTAACTTTACAACAACAAGTGGTCTTTTTAGTGAGTTTAGTAGTTCAATATGAGCCTAAATGACAGCTGACCTTTGACTGGAAATTCTTAATTTTACTTTTATTTAGCTGATTTTGAAGATAATTCTGGTGTATTACTATTTGGGACTTAACGCACTGACATTTTGACCGCACTCACTTTTGGTCTTACCTTCAAGAAAACAACAGGAAAAAAAAAGGATTTACTTTGCTAACCTGTGAGCGTATGCCTAGTTCACACTACACGATTTTCAGCCAGATTTCGGCAAGCTCGGCGACCGTCAGGCTGTGATCGGGAGCAAATCAGCGGTTGATCGGCGGTCGTCAGTCGTTATGTGTGAACTACGACGTGTCACGACACGACTACATGATTTCACAACACACAAAATCATGAAGTCTGTTGTCTCCCTATGTGACAAATTGTTTCTTTGTCGAGTACAATGCTATCATAACTGACAGAGATGATGGCTAAAACTATGAAAATAAAACCCACATTGTAGCAAACCCCTATTATCCTTGCATTTTAGCTAAATTGTGTTTCACAACACTACACAGGTCTGTGTCAAATCATTTAAGCTTGGTGCTATACCTTATGCTGATGAAATTATTTATTGTTTCTCCATTTAAACTTATGTTGTAGTACTATCTACAGAATATAGATTTGAAAGTGACAACATATAGTATTTGACACAGGTGCAGCGACTGAAACTTTCACACGCAGTCTGTACTGAAGGTCATGGACAGTGTGAAAGGGGGCGGCGTGGCGGGTGGGGAGAGGGGCCTTGTGGGTGTAAAGGTCTCCCACTCCTCGCCTCTTCCTCGCCTCCTCACCCCCCCATTAGCTCGCATCCCCTCCTCCTCAGGCCAGAGAACAATCAGCCTGGCGTCTGATACTTCCTGCCCGGCAATAATTACCCCACCTAATTAAAACTTAATTGCTGGCCTCTCCGACCGCCATCTTAAATGAGCAATGGGAGCCGGGGCGGGGGCGTAAGCCTGCTGGGATGTTTGTGTGGACGGCAAATTGGTTTATCCCTATCAGATTCCTCAGTCCCTGGCCCCGCGCACGCTACTGCACTGCTCTACTGCCCAGAAACAGAAAGAAAGGGAGAAGGCTTAATGTGATGGAGGCCAGACAAGGCCTAATGAGATATACTTTTTTTCTTGCTTCTTTAAACCTCACTTTCATTCATAGTTTCGGTTAGTTGGCTTAAAGGAGCGGTCCGAGGCCTGTCTGGGCAGGTTTTTTGGAGAGACTGATTAAAAGTTAGCCTTATGAGAAGAGAAAAAGAGGCTTGAGGAGGGGGCACAAATAGTGACAAAGAGACAGAGATAAGGAAGTTAGGATTCATGGCCAAATCATCAGGGGTAAATGAAAGAGGAAATGCTGTGTTAATCGTTATGGATTCTCATAATTGTTACGATTAAATTTCATAATTGACTAATGGCCAGCTGCGGCTTACATTACACGCAGGATAAATACATCACATTAAACATGCAAGCTGAGAGGAGATGAGTAGAGATGGATGGATAGATAGGACAGGATGGATGGATGGACAGATGGATTGATGGTTTATAGGCCTGCGAGCAGTGAACAACTCATGGATGAAAAGCTGCAGGGAGCTTGGCAGGACATGAGTGAGATCAGCAAAGGTAAAGCGTATGAGAGTGATGGAGAGAAGGGAAAAATTGGTGTGGAGATAAAGGAAGTGATGAAAAGGTGGGGAGAGAAAGAGATGGAGATGTGGATGGAAGCTAGATTCATGGCCTCCGGGTGGTATTAGGCTGGGTGCCAGGGTGTGTTTTTCCATGTGTGTGCTCTCCGCCATACTGCCTACTTCCTATGAACGCAGATTTCCCTAAACCTCTCGCTCTTGCCATCCTTCACTCTTGAACTCTCTTTGCTGTTGCCTCCCTTTCTTCATTTCCATCCCAATGAAACAAGCAAAAGGCAGTTGTGATGAGCAGATAGCAGGAGGCCAACGGAAGGAGGGGAGGCAGCGGGGGAGGTGGAGGTATGGAGGGAAGAGAAAGTTGGAGGGTGATTAGAGAGAGATGACAGGTGACATCCATAAAGGGATTACGGAGCCGGCCTCAAAGACAGGGCCCTAATCCTGGCTTTGTACAGGCACAGATAAACAGCTCCACTGATGGCTTGCTCTCTTAAAAAGTGAACATGAGCTACACAAATAACTTCCTAATTCCCCCTTTGTAGAAGTGAGTGCACGCTACAACACAAATAAGTTCCCTAATTCTTCCTTTGTACAAGTGAGCCCAAGAAGCACAAAATAACTTGCTCTCGAGGTGTTTGTGAACAGGATGCTCTATAAGAGGCGAGAGTGACTGTGGGTGTTTGTGTGTTTGCAGGGGGCCCAGAGTGTAGATATGTGTCTTGGAAATGTGCAATTGTATGTGGTAGCATTAGCAAGATTTACACATTCGTATTCAGCAGAAATGCTCAGGAAAGAGAATTAAAGTGGAAATATACTTCTTTACTAGCTTCTGAAAACGCACACAAACCCTCAGGAACACACACTTGTCAGTTTGTGGTCTAATTAAGCGTTACCTTAAAGACACAGAGGGAGTCAAACACACACACACACACACACACACACACACACACCACACACACCTGTGCTGCACAGACAGGAAAGACCACCAACTGAAAGTCTGGTTTCCCATGTAGGAGTATGTGTGTATGTGTGTGTTCTTGTACATATGTGCCTAAACTCAGCGGACTGTCAATATTTGTGCGTAGACTGTATTTTCAACAATCAGGTGTTGGGAGTATGTCTAAATCAATACACATTTATGTTCCGGTAGCTGGTGTTTCTAGCTTTTGACATAGTTTTAACTTAAATAACGTTTTATCATCATATCATTGTCAAATTAACCATCTTCCAGGAGGACATCCAATAATTTTCCAAGTGCTGCCAGACACATAGGATCTGAGCCACACAACCTCCTCTGCAAATAATGCACAATAGATGTATTGATATCTTATATTTACTAAACCAAATTGGAGCGTTTTTTTGGGGCTGCAGCATTCAGTAATAGGCCAATCTGTAGAGCTACCAGTACAGTCGATTATGTACAAATTGGAACAAGATATGTATGGGCATCAGGTATGCATGAGCATTACAGCCTCATGCTGTATCATTTTTGACCCAACATCTGGGTTAATACCTAACCCAAATTTTGGGTTAAAAAACAACAACATTTCAGTTAATATAACTTCTGGGTCAAAAGAACAACCCCAAATAACCCAGAAATTAGTTGGTCCCTTTCTAACCCAGGAGTTGGGTCAAAAATAACGTAACTTGGGTTACTATGCCAGTAACCTTATTTCAGAAAATAAAACTTTTTTTTTTACATTATATCTGTCGCGGTGTGTTGCAGGCAGAAGAAGAAGAAGAGGAGTCCAAAGTTCCAATTCAAACGTTTTACTAATAAAGTAACTCCAAAAGGTACAGACAGGCAGGATGTACACACACTAAACAAGACTACAAAGTAGAACGGCCAAAGACTGACTGAACTGAAGGAACTAACACAGATGAACATTGATTAACAGAACACAGGTGGAACAGATGATGATGATGATGGTAAGTAACTAAACATAGGTGATGCAGATGAACTAAATGACAGAAACCATGGAAACAGATGAGTCTCTGGAAAACAGAACAAAGAAAGACATGTGACTAGGGGGGACTGTAACAATATTACACACTTCAAGCACTTTTACATTTTTATTGCATTAAATTAAACTCTATATAAAAAATTGAAAAGTAAACAACTCTCAAACATTCTCTCAAACATTCGACAACATTCAATTCGTAGTTTTCATGTGACATCACATTCCAAGTAAAACGCTCCCTTGGAGGGCAAAAAAGACGTTATATTCCGCTGCCTGCCAACCAATACGCAAGTGATACACTGTTACTTTGAGTTTGTTACTTTTGCGTTGCCAAAATGCTGGATGGTTGTTGTGCTTTCGGATTTACTAATCGAAGAGGAGACAAGCCTGGGCTGTGTTAGGGATTCCCTAACACAGTTTAAAAGTAAACATTCCTGCAGTCGAGCGGCGGCAGGAACCTGGCGTTTTTTTACTGGTTGAAATGCGGCAGCGGATGCTGTAACATTGTATGGATCGGATATGCCCTACACTTGCAGTTCGTGTTCATATTTTTCTTTTTCTTAAGTTGAAAGGGGATCCAAATACAATTTGACTGCTTTTGCGGCATCTGTACGGGGGAGTCGCCCTCCAAGTCGGCGCGCATGTCACGTGACTGAAAACTATGAATAACTGGATTGAATTTAAGGCTTAAAGTCTTCAAACATTGGTTGAAGACTTCATGTGTGACTTTACACAGACTTTAAACTAGTTAGATGTACATGGCAACCACAGAATTACCACGGCCAACCCTAGTCTTAACGTAGCAACTAAGTCATGGTAATTTTTACAGCAAATGGTGCTAAACTAGCAACGGGGACGTGGACACAGAAAAGTTTACATTACATCAACAGTGAAAATACTGGCTTACCTTAAATACACAAAGAAGTTGCACCAGAGAAGCACAGGCCATAATGGACCGAGCGCAAAGCGACAGTTATTTCAAACGACTGTTGTGATAAAAGTCCAGAACAACTGCGGGGTGGTTGCTATACATTCATGCCAAAAAAGCTAATTTGAATTTGAGAGAGATAAAACCAACCCTATAACCCAGAACATGGGTTACTCTTTGAAAAATAACCCAGAAACCCAAACAACCCAGGAATTGGGTCAAAGTATTAGCCCTACAACCCAGAGAATGGTTACTCTCTGGAAAAATAACCCATATTTTAACCCAACACAACTAACCCAGAAAATGGGTTGAAGAAATAACCCAGGATTTTTTTAGTGTGTGGGGCCACTCACAAGGCTTTAGTCATTAGCCTTGTTTAGGTACTATAAGCAGCCGTTACCATAGCACCACAACCATAGTTTGTTATTATTAGGTACTGACTCAGTTCTCTTGTTCACAAGCACTTTAACAGTGTTTGTTGAAGGTTAAGATTATGTGTTACGATCCCAGCCCATTTCCTCCTCGAGATTCCAACAGGCAACCATACATGGTCGGACCAGTTTAAGTTAATAGTGTTTTGATTACATGGCCACCTATCAGACTGGCTTTGATAGCCCCGTGGCTCCCTCTGGCCTTCTCTTTCTTCCTTTAGATATGCGCAGTCAAATCTCTATCTGCTATTTCACACTTTCCCTTTCATCACTCTCCATTACCTTGTAATGAATAGATCCTTTCTCTTTCTTCTTTCCCCTTTCTGTTAACTTAATGCAAATTTGGGTTGTAGTCTCTCCGCCACCTACACATCGGTGGTGACTTTGTGAGTAATAAAACTGAAGGGGAGTAGAAGGGGGGATCTGGCTAATGACTTCATTTTCTCTTTCATGGCGCTTTCAGTGCGTCGGCAGCGGGATTCCTCCCCTACAGCACAGAGTTGGTCGACACAGATGCTATAATGTTAAACGTACAGGCTAAAAGAAGCATGAACAGATGTGTGGGATTGATGCAGAAATGGGTCAAGCATTGATTGGATGCTATTTTGAGGATTGTCAAATGCATTGATACTGGGAGAAGTTGAGTGTGGGTGTGACCAGGAAATAGGAGAAAAATAAGTAAACAGCAGCTACAAACGTGCGCAGACACATAAACACACATGTCACACACACTCGTGTTACACACTCGTACACACACCTCAGCCCCCTCTAATAATCCGCTAATCCTGTTTATCATCAGCCAGCTCTTCTTAGTGCGCGTGATACATGAGAGAAATCACACTCACAAACACACTCCAATGTGCAGAGCCGAGATACAGTATAAATACACACATCTCTATTTCTTGATTTCTTCCTCAATCTTCACTCCGTTTTGCTATTTTCCTCTACGCTCTGTTATGCATCAGCTATGCAGTTACACATCACAATCCCACATCAATGCCCAGCCTCTCAGAAATAGGAGTGTTTGCTTCTTGCTTCTGTGTCTGAAGAGTTTTACTAAGCTGTGGAGAGCTCACTTCTTTACTCTCCGCATTGCTTTTTAACTCCATATACACACACTAAAATTGAGATACTTCCTTGTGGGACATTGCAAAAATATTTGGCCCCATACTACAGCTGAACTTTTTCTTCCTTCCAAAAGAAAAAGCATATTTTCTTCGAAATCCCAGTCTGAAAATAGAAATATAGGGTATAAGCACAGATGATCCTGCCTTGGCTACCTAAGAAGGCAAAATATCTATATATTCATATTTCTCTTTTGGGATGCCGATTCTAGTAAGAGCTAAGTAAGTTGTAAATATAGCCATAATCGCCATTTCTCATTTCATAATAAGGTAATCTTCTGTGCTTAGGAGGTCATTGGAGGAATTGCTATTTGGCTGTTGAGAACCACAGAGCAGGTTTAGTCAAGCCTAGTATTGTGTAACTCTTGCATGGCATATCTTTGAAGGAAAAGGGAGAGGGTGGGGGGGGGGTGCGGTGAGGAGAACAAGGATAGAGGAGGGAAACGCCTCGGTTTCACAAAGGCAAAAAATAGTTCAACACACCATGATTCTGTTATGATGGCGACTCTGCAAGTTTCAGCTTCACGACCCACAGAACTTTAAAAAAGCACAGGCAGCGAGTTTGGTTTGACATCTGAAACAAAATGCGATGTTAAATTTCCGAGTCAAAGTGCTAAGCCAGTGGTTTTCCATGTGCAACGATGCATGTAAAACTGAGAAAAGGTTTCTAAGAGCGAATAACAGCGTGCGAGCACAGGTACGAGTCTAAAAAAGTATTATAAAATGAATGCATAAAAAGTTTGGAGTGTGGAGAATTAAATATTAAGCATCTGATGATTCAACAGCTGTTACTTCCCATATTGTGATTTTGTATCAGGAATAATTATCTATTGATTAACAAGACTACAGTCATGCTAGCAGGTTTATGAGACTACTTTGGTGCAGAGGTGCTTTGAGCTAAATGCTAACACTGACAATGTTACTATGCTGATGTTAAGCAAGTTTACAATGCTAACCATCTTAGATTTCTAACATTTGCTTATTCGTACAAAGCACAACTCAACAACTGAGGCTTATGGGAATGTGATTTTTTTTTTGCAATCAAGTCAGTAGGGTTAATCCTCAGGGGCCCATGAATGTCGTTATTAGACAACATTCATGATGATTGTGATGGTTGTCAAGTGGTGGACTAAAAGACCGACATTGCCAAACAATGTCAAATTCAGCTTTAAACACTTACCAAAAGTTCAACTCTAGTCACAAAGCAGTATACAGAAAAGTATGACACTGAAAGTGTGTAAGTTTTCGCAGAGTAATTTACAGTCCCGGTCAGATTTCCCCCGATTAAAACATCTGCACTCAGTTCCATCTCTCTAATTAATGTGAGTGAGATGGCTTGACAGTGGATGAGCTGTTTAGTCACTTATCTGTCACCTCCATCAACACCTACTTCATGACAAATTACATCCACAACTTGACCAGGATAGATGGAGGGGCAGATAGAATTGCCTGCGGAGCCTTTGAGCATTTGCAAAGAAAGAACATTCGAAAGAGATGAACAGCATCAGCTTGAATTCAGCTTTTTTGCTGTAATGTGTTTTCTCTTAAAAGTGTGACACTTTGATGTCAGTCCAAGTTTGCTTAGAGGCCAAAGAGGCCTCAGGGAAGCAGAGAGGTCTGGTCACTTAGGGCTACCTTTTAAACACCGGGGGGCCGTTCCATTTCCTGAGTCCAGGAAGCCCTCTGTTGAGGAAGCTCCGTGGGTTCGATTTCTCTCATTTCCTCCTCTGACACCGTTCCTGGTTGGAGTGCAGGAATGCAGCCAGGGAAGCACCTCGGTGGCATCCTGTGGACATTTCCTGACTTTAAGAAATAAGACATCGACACAGCAGAGCAGCATTGATTCGTTTATTGTGCCTGGAACCTTGAGTTGAGAGGTAAAGTGCTTCACAATCAGCGTGTGTACTCGGTCGCAATTATGCTTCTGAGATACTTTCTAAACTTTAATAAGTGAAAGAGAGAAGGCAATACGGTGTTAAATATACAGCACATGGACCATCTAAGCTGACATAACCCTATTATACACACATACACAAACTGTCACATACACATTCTAGGACACACACATGCACACACACAGTAATTTCCTCAGATGGCCTGTAATCTTGCAGGCCTCCATCTCGGCGGCTTAGCCCAGTGGACTGGGGCAGCCGCTGCCAGCTCTCTACCCAGGGCGGGGGGCCCGAGGGGGGGGGGGGGGGGCAAAGGGGGCCGCAGGGCCTGGAGGAGCCCCACATGGATTGTATTTGGGA
>NC_060165.1:20917216-20936633 GCF_021292245.1 Micropterus dolomieu | reverse complement strand
GGGGGGGGGGGGGGGGGGGGGGGGGGGGGGGGGGGGGGGGGCACAAGGGAGCCGCAGGGCCTGGAGGAGCCCCACATGGATTGTATTTGGGAGCCTGAGGCATGAAATGGAATAGGTTTAATCTGTTATCACCTGCAGGGGAGCGTCGAGGCCAGCCTCTGACAGATATAGCGGTTGAGGTGGTGGTGGCGGTGTTGGGCTGGGAAGGGGGGGGTCGCAGCACCTCAGTCCCCGCTGGTAAATGAAATATCAGCCACTACAGGCAGAGAGTGATATTAGTTTAATTTCTCTGAAGCTCACCTCTTCTGCCTCCCTGCCTGCCTCTCTACCTCTCCATATATATCTCTCTTTCTCTCCCCACATTCAAGATTCAACAGTCAACTTGTGTGACCTTTGCCACATGAACCATATTAATGCTTTAAAAAGTTGTTGTTCTGTGCCTAGCATGTCGATTACGATACCGATATCTTTGTGATATCTAGGTCTGGGTACCAAACTATGCAGACCGAATTACTTCAATACTTACGCTTATCCAAAAATGCCTTGTCATTCTGTACCAAATTTCGACACCTAAGGAGTAATTCTTATCAGTGAGCCAATAAGCATGCAGCGTGCTTGTGTCTAATAATGCTGGCGACTGGCTGTCTAACATCTAACGGGGCTCACTGTTTTGTTTTATTTTACTGCAAGCTGCTTATCTGCACAGATTTGTGCTGCTTGTGAGCTAGCCAGCACAACTAACCTGTATCTGCTCGACGGCGAGTCCGTTCACCACATCTGCCACCGCGATGGAAGCCCTGGCTGATCCTGTCCTTGCCACCGCATGGATGGATAACCTGGAGCCAAGGCGGAGAGCGTTTCTGACATGGTGCTGCTTACAGGCCGACAGGTAAAAGGAGAGGAATACTCTTGAAGTTGACATGGTGGGTGTGAGAACTGGGCTAGCTGCTCTTAAGCACAGAGAAGTTAAGAGGTCTCACTCTACCACTATTACCCACCAACATGCCCTTCTTCGTTTTTGCATTAGGCAGACAAGATGCTACAATGGCGGATTGCTGCCATACTGTTTGTTATTAATGTTGCTTTTGACAGTTATTTATATTTCTTTATAAATTCCAGTAATGTACAGATATTATCAGTTCCTTCATTTTCAGTTATCCAGGCTGCGTTAAGTGTGCAGAGTAAGAACAGTTTCTCCAGCTTTTCCTAGGTCTGTGAACAGCTTGCTGCTTTGAAGTGAATAATTATGCCATAATTTGTAATGTACTTTTCTTTTGTTGGAGATGGATTTTATAAAATGGGTATCATAAGTCGAGGCCAAGGTCATTTTTTGAACGATACCCAGCTCTAGTGATATTAAATCTCTGAAACTCCCCACTATTCCATCTGTTTTTTCATCTTAATCTCCTCCTATGTGATTAGAATTGTTAGATGACATGATTGCTACTTTTCTCCTACCTGTCCACTTAAGAAGCCATGGTCAGCCGGCAGTTATCTTAACTCGGCATAAAGACTGACCACCTAGGAATCCTCTAGGAAGTGATGGCAGCCAGCCAAGTCATAGTCCTGCATATAACCACCCTAAAACCACAAATTGTCATTTCTACACTTTTTGTTTGTTTTTGTACGGGTTCATCAGACGGGATGTAACCTGTTAATCAGTGAGCTTGAATTAGTGCTGTTAGGTGGATTTTGTTAACCTTTGGACTGAGCCAGGCTAGCTGTTACCCCCTGTTTGCAGTCTTAGTGTGAAGCTAAGCTAACCATCTCCTTGCTCCATCCTTACATCTAATGCTTAGACATGAGAGAAGTATTAATCGTTTCATCCAACTCTCAGCAATAAATCAAATATGCGTATTCCCTTCATGTCTAAAACTATTATTTGTATAATTATGCTGCAGGAAATATGATTAAGGCCCATTTATACTCCTGCGTAGGGTCTACGTGCGTACCTACGCCACAGGGTACGCACGTAGCCATGCATTTATACTTGTGCGTAGGTGCTAACTTCAGGTTTAGCCCTCCGCTAACGTAAATGGGGGTAAAATTGTAAACGTGCAGCTGGTGTAGCCTTTTCAAATGTTACTGACCGAATGGATCACATTCTGATAGAAACGAATCATTTCGCTCGGGTTGCGACGGTCAAATATATTAATTCACTGTGTTACAGCCTCCGTTTTGGCCGCTAGTAAATGTTACTTCAAAGCGCAGGGTACTTCTGGTCGTCTCGAAGGCATTGCGAGGCTACCCAGCCGACCAATCAGAGCTTACGGTCCGCGTCGACTCGACGTGTAGTTACATTTTTGAGGAGGTGCACGTCAGGCAACAGCGTAGCCTCTGCGTAGCCCCGTAGCCTACGCCGTCACCTACGCCATCGATTTGACGCAGAAGTATAAATTGCACTTGTTATTAAATCACAGGAATACACACCAATGACAATGAATAAAAGGAATATTACATCCAAAACAATATAAACATTTGCAATACTAAATAAATCTTTAAAAAGAGAAAATATGAAGAAATAAAAACTGTTCAAGATTAAGGAAAAAATAAGTCTTTGGTTGGACACACCTGGTAGACAAATACAGTGACAAAAACAGTGATGAGGGATTACAAGTGGACAAGCCAAAAAGGAAAACAGTTGTCTACCAGGCCATATTTTATATATTTTATTTATTTTTTTTTTTGAGCTTCCTGTAGCAGAAGAAAGTAATTTAAACTCCTTTTATAAGGTGGGAAATCAGAACAGTTAAGAATAAGGTGAGACCTTTTGACTTTTACTGTAAATTAACAGGAAACAAAGTATTTATATTATAGTTTTTTTTAATCCAGCAACTGGCCTTTTCTTTTATGAATGTCTCCCCTGCATGAACTGATCTGCTCAGCACAGGTTTGAGAAAAATACGATTAACTTGTAGTAGTTTGACGACGCTGACATCTCAACCACAACTTCCTGTAAAGGAATGAGAGGGGGGGAAGGTCTGGTTTGACACTTGGGGGGCGTTGGAGAGGTTGAAGGGAGGCAGCGTTTTTTGAAAGCCGCTTTCACACCCCTTGAAGTGGCTCACCGTCTCTGCTACTGTGCGGAGAAGAAGACATGAAGGATAGGAGTGGGTGAAGGTTATGAAGGAGGAAATCGGCAACCGAGGGAGGGAGAAAATGTTGGGAAATTGTGGCATAATAACTATCTGTAACTGAATAAGCTTCATCTTCCATCACATTAACCTCTGTGTGAGTCTCAACCTGCAGCTCTTCGGGATATGCCAAATAATTCAGGATGTTATTGCTTTTTTCTCCGCTAGACAATAAACCACATCCCTTTTTAATAATGTATTCATGCCCTTCCTGCTTCATATCTATATAGGAGGTAATGTTGTTGTGGGCTGTTTGTTTGTTATGGTAAAATTGTGTGAAGCCTGACAGATTGTACAGCTGGAAGTGGCATATTCACTCCTTTTTTTTTTTTTTCTTCCTTTGCGAGACAAGTCATTTTTCGGTTTAAGCTGACATAGCTCTAAAAATAGGTGTGGTTGGTTGGTTGATATTCTCACCTACACATATTTACAAACTCCTACTCCTTACTCCCCCCCCACACACACTTACACACACAGATACAGTATATTCACACAAACTGCTCCACTTTGCCGACAACCCACGCTACACAAACAGATGTGCCACACGTGACAGAAAATATTCCATTTCACACATTTTTGCTCGAGTTTATTGTAGCTGAGTATCACCAGGAGGCCTTCAAAGGTTCATGGCACCCAAAAAGTCAGTTTCTCACTCGTGTCAGCGTGAAAAATACACTCAGATGCAGCTCACTCCAAACAGTGATACAATTTACACACAGAATCCACATGGTATGTACTGTCAGTAGCACAAGAGGAAGCAGTCAACCAGTGCTTGGCAGGTGTGAATACCCCACACCCCCCACCCCCACATACACATTCACACACATGGCCATCACTCTCTGTGATACATCTAACAGCTCCTATGAAGGGGCAAAGGCAGCACAAGACAGGCACCCCACGCCCGACTACATCTTCACATGGCGCAGAAGCAAAGCTAACAGAGCAGCTTTCACTTGCATCACCACATTGCTATGTGGCGACAGCACAGCAGGACCCACTATTGTGATTGCAATCAAGCATCCCCAGACAACTATCACAACGAACTAATTACAGGATTAGGTGATCAAACAAGGCTCCTCCAACACCAGCGCCAACCACACTGCGTATTTTGGCATGCGTCACTGTGTACCTGGCAAAATGCAAACAGCTGCAGATTCTGGGGGAAAAAAACGACAAAGATATAATCAACTCTTGAGTTTCTTCCTGTATGACAACTATGATAGAAATTCCTTTGCGCTAACTATTATTTTTGTTAGCACAGAAACAAGTCTGCGTAGCATTGTTTCTCAAATTAGGTCACCCGGCAGTGATGACACATGAGTGACACCTCTTGCTCAACGGCTGTTCAATGCATTGCTAATGAACCATAGGCAAAGTAATGAGAAGAAAAGGTAATGAAAACAGAAAGGGGGGAGCAGAGGGAGGAGTGCAGGTTATGGAGGGCAGGGTTGGTCCTACTGTATGACATAGCATGTAGCTGGGTAAATGGGTGACTAGTGTTACAGTAGCATGATGCCGTATCAACTCTCACACTATCTCCATTCAGATCGCACGAGGAAATCCCGACCAAGAACAACAAGATTAGTTAGTAATCAGATGTGATGCGATACTCTGTACACTCCACTGAGGAGCCAGAATGCAGATAGGATGTTTGAATATAGGCAAGAATGGAGCAGCAGGTGGACAGACTGCAACGTACAGAAAAAAAAGATAGGGAATTTCATAAGTCAAATGTATGTGTTTGTACATACCAAGTGTGTATAACAATACATCTTATAGTGGGTTGTATATTCTATGTGTAGTTTAAATACAACATCATCATTACCCTCTGAAAACAACTCATGGGTGACATAATCTAATAGCTTTAAATGGTTTATTTAACTTAAGAAGAAGGCTATCATTCATATATAATATAATTTAAACCACACTTAAGGCTCACAGTTGTGCATTTTTACCCTTTTGTCATACAAAATACCCAAATTTAACTTAATTTTCACAAAGATTTTATGTCTCAGTCCATTTTTGATATTCAATATAATATTTCTTTTTACTCAAAATGGGAAAACCATCATGTATATGTTTGAGTATGTGCTAAATGTATTATTACATGTGTATCAATGACTTAAAAGTACAACTTAAAAGTTCATTGTAAAGTGTATTTCACTGTGGTACATTCCTGAAAAGTGTAAGTATACAGTAACTTAATCTGTTCTCCAGTATAAAAGTGCACTATCTACATACTAAAAATTAGAATTGTAAAAACTAACAAACATATCTTCCGTGTCTTGTTTGATTTAGGTACTTTCTGCAGTTAGTTCTCCATTCTTTTAAAAGCAACACACCACTTCCTTGATGCTAGTCCAAGTGCTGCGCTGTGACACAAACAGAATGCGACATAATTATTAATGTCCCCCTTGCCATGACAGCAGCGTAAAATATGAACTGGCATGTGACATCCAACGCCTCAGGGCCCTGACCTCAAGAGAGACACATACTGTACAGACACATATTTGCAGACATGGAGTGTGCACTGACAGACTTGCTGCATGCACGTGTTCACACTTAATCTGTTCTGGGCCTCAGCGGGGTGAGAATGAAACGATAGAAAAAATGGTAGCATGTTAGCGTGCATGTGTGTGTGACAACGATGAGGGCAGGCTGCTGACAAGAGTCTTTCTCAGCAGCTCTTGCCCTGCTCTGTTTGGAGTGTAAACATGTCCGAAAGTGTGAGAAAGCCTCTGTGTGTGCAACGGTGACGGGCTCCTTTGTTTTGGTTCTCAGGGTAATAATAGCTGATGATGAGCCAGTCGTGCAGGTGGTTACAGACGGGGGTTGACTGTGTTGAAACGGCAAAACTGTCCGGCCCACCGCCAGAACAAGAGAGAGTTGTCTTTCCAATGTAAAACTATGCTGACTGCCACTTCTCAGAAATGGACAAATGACAAAAAAGCACTTTTATCGAGGACTTTCCGTAAGCATCTATCATGTTAATTCCACATTTTCCATCATAAACTGAGATGGTGTTGAAACGAGATAAAGATGATGCAGTTTACGCCTGAAATATTATAGTTGCATTCGAGGAAAATTAGAAGAAGTAAACAGGCAAAGAACTCCCTGAAAGCAATACACCAAGTGATAAGGCCTCACTCTGCAGCCCTACTCTAAATCAAGCCCATCAAACCTCTGTAACGCTCACGATATATAATTATAGAATGACATAATCTTATTATGTCATGGTACATTACTAAACCTTGTTAGACCATTAGCTCCTGGCGGCCATAGTGATTAGTCATGGCAGGCCCCGCCCTTTCCTGTACTCCCACTCACTCAGAGAGGAAGCAGGAAGCCGCTCGCGTTGTCAGTCATCCCCAGACAGGAAGTGCCTGGGAGATGGCCACCCTTTAATGCTGCAATTATTGTAACTATTGTTTGGATTGATAATCACGCTCATTACAGAGAGATGGGGGGGAAAAGGAAGGAAGTTAGAAGCTCTTAGGCCACTTGTTTGAGGCCAGGGTTTGTTCCGTGGAGGCCTGACGGACTAGGGGAAAGGGAGGGAACGCGGAGCTCCGGAGGGATGTGTTACCGCTTGGGTGCATGGGAAAGCTTGTTTGTTCGAAGGGTTTGCATTTGATCTGGGTTTCTCAGAGTAATTATCTGGGCTGGTGCTTCCAGGGAGAGGAGCGATTAACACAAGTTAGGGGTCAGGATAGGACAGCCTGACTCAAGAGAAACTGTACATTCTCTGAAATAAAGCAGAGGAAAGAGAATATTTAGACGTAAATATTATATTTTTTACCCCACTATGTACTATGTATGTGACAGGTGTAGTTACTGATTAATTTAGAGATTTTAAGCCTTACATTCAGCATGAGATGATAAAGTGTCTTTCTCAACCTGTACATCTCTTTATCTGTCTTCCTTTCAACCATCCTTGTCAATCTTTTTTTCCCTTCTGCTCTTTCCTTTTTGACTTTTTTCACGCTTTCTTCTGTCCTTCCTTCTGTTTTCCTTCCCTCTTCATCTGGCCTGAAAGCATGCAAATACCGAGCTTAAAGAAATGGTTCAGCATTTTGAAAAATACGTTTACAGCTGAGAAGATCTTAACTGCTCCAATGTCTGTACGATAAATATGAAGCTATTGCCAGCAGCTCTCTAACTTAGCTTAGCCTAAAGACTGGGAATAGGGGGAAATGGCTAGCCTGGATCTGTCTAACCATAAGAAAAGCACTAAAATTTTCTAATTATTTTCTAATAAAAAGTTGTGACTATTTGGCCAAGGTAACATATATTTGAGAAGATAACTGGCTGTAGCTTCAGTACAGACATGAGAGTGGTTTCAATCTCCACATCTAACTTGGCAAGATAATAACTGTCCTAAAAAGTGTATTTTTATGTAGAACAATTTAAGTTACCTTTTAATGCATATTGCAAAAATTACAACAATACACATTGCAGTATGCATTGATGTTTAATGATACTGAAGATTATAAAAATGAGGAGATGTTTTACTTTTGTTTGAAAATGAAGAGTAATTTAAACTATAAATTGAATTTTTGGAGTTGTGAGAGTATTTCTACAGTCTCTTTATTATGCAATCAGTTGATTCTGGTCACATTCTATAGTGTTTAGCAACTTCCAAGTCTGTTGTTTTTTCTGACATTTTAAGAATCTTTTTTCTTGTATAATACTGGATAATTGAACGTCTTCGGGCCTTCAAAAGAAACACTAAAAAAAAGGCAGAATCGCTCCTTGATTAAACTGCTCACAGTTCATGTCCACACAAAGGACATAACTTGTAAGTAGGGGTCATAAGTTGACATTTTTTATGTGGTCACAAGCCAGACATGTTGGGAACCACTGTTGTCGACAAGGTAAAATAAAGGGAACAAACGTAAAAAGGAAACCGACAAGGAACACATTTAAATAAGAGTGTAAATGAAACCACAGTGAGAAGACATCAAAATAATAACAAGGCAAGGAGCTCGCAAAATAAAACTGGAATTTCTGCTTGCAGTGCCAACCTAGCCTCTACATCTGAAAAGACAGCAGAGTGTGTGCAGGGGGGAAGCCCACATATCACACCTGCTTATCAATTACATGCTGGTAATTTCTGCATGTAAGCAGGTCTTTAAAACGATGGCAGAGAGGAACTGCTCATTTTCGTCTGAGAGGGGAGAAATTTGCTTCGGGATAAAAAAAGACCACAAAAAAACCCTCAGCACGGAGCCAAGTATTAAAAGCAAGCAGGCAACGTTAAGCGTCACAACATGCAGGACTTAGAAAACCTGTAATTAGAGAAGCTGTCAGCCGGCAAATATCATTTACTTGAGGCACACTGCTGTGGCATAGATTGTAGAAGCTTGCCAAGCACAATTAGAGAAGTGCCACTGATTACGTCTTTTTTTCTTTTCTTTTTTTTTTTTTTTTACATAGAAATGATGGTTGTACCTAATCCTCCTCATATTTGTGGCCATTGCAACACTGCCTTACATTTCACCACTGCCAATTAGATACAGAACCGATTAAGAAATGAAGAAATGTTGCAAATAGTAATTAAACAATGTCGGCCTTGTCTTAATAAATCACAAGTTAACCGGATGAATAGTCAGAATAGAAAAGACAGAATAGAATCGAAATAATGAGCAGAAACGAAAGGAACAAAACTGCTGTTTTTACTGGATTATTACAATTTTATATTAAAAATCAAGTGTATTTCCTCTTTTGATTTCCGCAAAGTTTTCAGATAGAATTTGACACTTTCAGTTTAGCTTTAAAAAAATGTTCATCATTTATATTTGCGCTCATATAAAAAAGTAAATCAATAGTTTCTTTAGTTAATTTTGAAAGCACAGTTCATTTTTTTTTCATATTGCAAACTACATTTTACTTTCTATCCTCATTCTAGTCGACTAAAACATGTACATAGCTCAAATCCCTCAGTGTTTAAAGTGAAATAATGAAGGTGACGTGCTTCTGTATGCAAGGAGCAACCTCTTTCCCCCACTCCCAGAGAAACAAGCCTGTCCAGGTTCACTTGCACGCACGCACGCACACACGCGCACACACGCACACACACACACACACTTCCTCCACGTGTTTGGTCTTAAAACAACAAAAAGGAGACATTAACATTTGACCTCTTGCCTAATCCTGGGACCTGCTACTGTTCCTCACATTGTTTCCTAATTGTGTCCTTTCTTAATGGCTCCTTCTGTGTCCAGAATGGCTTGTGGGCCTTTCTCAACTGAATAGTCCCAGAACTTAACAAATAAAATGCACATTTGTGTTTGCAAGATCCATAAATATCAGGTATTTTGGACCTATAAAAGTAATTTTATTTAAAAAGTGACTGCTTAGTTTGAGACGTATTTTGTAATCTGAGATATTTTAAAGAAGACATTCAGAGGTGAAAAAGTACCAAAAAACGCACAAAATTAGTCTTTTTCTCTTTCACTCGACACTCATCACTTATTTTATATTTATTTTATTAGAATAGTCAGTTATATGGCTTCTTAAGTGTTATTAGACCTTGAGGAAGAATGTCCCACCCCATGCCTTAACATTATCAACAGCCAGTGCCTGGTGGCAGTCGGATCGCATACATTGTATTAGTAAGTGGTGTTTTTTTGGTAGGTACTACGATCAGAAAGTTCCATCTCAGTGGCAGGGAGGGCACTAACTGTGAGCCATGAACCAAAATTCAAACCATGTTCCTGCTGTTGAAATGCTGGTAAGTACCTGAGTGCCAATAGAAGTTTTGTGGTTCCTGTAAAAGTTCCTGTGATCTGATCGATGGACAGGTTATTGAGATCTATACTCCACTTAACAACCACAGAGAGTGTAGTGAGTCTAGATTTTCTTTATTCTTTCTTTATACTTGTTAATTCTTTGTAATTTCACTCAAAGAGTTTAGAGATGGATGAATGAGACAGAAGAATGTCTTTGATAAACACACTCATGGCCCCTGGGGTAAATGAGCTTATTAGGCAAGCAGGAACACACACACGCACGCGCGCACACACACACACACAAACACTGCTCTGGGGTTGGCTGATTACAGGGGTACGTTAGGACCCTGGGGGCCAGTTCATTCAGTGTGGGGTTAGCGCACACATACACACACACACACATTTATGGTATTTACATCCATTTGCATTGCTAAGGCTCTGACTGAGGAGTTTGTTTAGTCCTGCTGGGGGCCACCAGCCCTCCACATCCCTCCTAAAGAGCCGACTGGCCTGACCAGCTCAGCTCAACGGGGGTGTCGCTGTGTTTGTGGACATTCCAGGTCGTTCCAACTGGGCTTCAGTGACTTTTTTTTCCCCTGGTGATAATTTCTGTCCCACCTTCTATTGACTTCTTTCTTGCTTGCTTGCTTTCTTGTTAACGTTGGTTATTAATTATGAAGACCTACATTTTCACCTAAATTAAAATGACATAACCAGCTACAACAGATTGTTTAATAAAAACTATTAAAACATCCTTCTAACACAGTTAAAAGTCTGTGACCAACAAAAGATAGAAATTACTTTTACATAATTAAATGATTTGTCATTTCAGACTGAAACAGTGAGTAGTTTTTGGGGCAGTAAGCCAATCAGAAGGGATGCCTGACCATGTAGTGTGCACTCAGATTTTGGTCCATGTTTGGGACAAAAGTTACTGAGTGATCTTAGCCGAATGAAGACTGGTTGAATTTTGGATTTACAACTTGTGGCATGTAAGATTATTGGACTCCATTTTATATTACAGATTAATCACTTTATTCTTTATCGTGTTTCTGTGTCAGGATATGTATTTTCTGTTTGGATGTATTTTATTTCTAAATGCCTTTGAAAACGTAAATAGTAATTTAGACTACTTACAGTATGTGTGTACAGTAGAGCTCAACAACTAATTTAATCAAATAACATTATTTTCCAAATATTTACCCAGTTGCCAAAAATGACCCAGGTTCTGCTTTCTCAACAAGTCCCTGAAATAAAAGATAATGATCTGTTTGCTGCTCAGTGCACAAGCCTGATGCAACAGATCATGAAGTCAATCTGCCAAACAATAGAGCTGGAATAAAACTACAGGGGCTAAATTAACATTATGAGTGTGTGTGTTCCTCCCTCTGACTGCACTGATGGCTCTGTGTGGGCTGATAGTTGGCGTCAGGGCCCCCTGCTCAGCCAGAGCCCCAGAAAGCAAATAGCCAATTTGGTTTTATTGTGCTGCTGGAGGTCCACTCGACCCCAGAGACAGATGACAGAGCAGTGCAACACAGAAACACAGGAGGAGGTAAATGAGACCCAATACAGTCAACACAAATACTGCCAAAAAACCTGCTAACACAGGCACACTCTGGGTAGGTGTCAATGGTGTGCACTGGTCCTTTAAACACTAATGGAGGAGTTTAAAACAACGGATACATGTCATCTATTTTGATGAAAATTTTTACCAAATGTATACATTTATTTTTGTCATGGTGTCTGGAAAAACGTTTTAGATGGTCATGAACTCAAGAAAATCTCCACTGAAACCCTTAATGTTCACGGTGTAGTATTCATCAATACTAAAGTCAACATAAGATCGAAAAAACTTCGAACAATTTCCTTTACATCAGAAGTGGACTACACTGACTAGACTAAATCTGATCAATAAAAAACAGAAAGACAAAAAAACCTTTTAAGAGTAAAGTTATTGATTCATTTGATATCAGTATTTTGAATGCTGCAGCCAGTGGATGAAAGTACTATACCTAAGTACAATTTTGAGGTATCTATTGAAGTATTTTCATGTTATGTTTTTTCTACCCTTTCTAGTTAATTAATATTTTAGATATTAGTTGAAGGTACAGTTCATAATAAAATGGTACATTGTTATTTTCTCTGTTTATGGACCTGTTGTTAGGATAAACACCCAATCGTAAGTCCAAAAAATCCAGTTTGACTTAGTTACAAGGTTTTCTCCTGACGACAACAACAACATGTCTTGCATGTAAGATCTGTATCTGTAAAAATAAAAAACAGCAAAAACAAAATACAGCAATCAAATAAATGAGTAAATTGTATGATATTACTTTGATACATAGTATAAAGTTACACAAATGAAGATACACAAGTATAGTACAACTACTTGTAAAAATTGTACCAGAATAAAAGTACTTTAAGTTCCAACTCCCCTTCTCCACAAATAAACACACAAAATAGCGGTCTAATCCTGTTAAACACGCACTCTTACGAGGCAATAAACGCCTCAACAGGCACCCCAGTACACGCACACTTAAACACAAGCACATACTTAAGGCCATAAACGGCAGTCAGCAGGCCTGCTGTGCTGTCTGCCATGGCAGCCGTTGGTGTTAGCCGTAAAGGTTGCAATCAGAATGACCTCTACAGTAGAGAATCAAGCTGAATGAGGACCAGGCCTGGCCAGGCTGTAAAATCTCTCATCACCACTGTACTCTGCTCTTAAGAGCCACACGGATTGGCCTCATAAACCACATGAGGGGTCCCTGTCAGACGCATTTGGGTTGGATGGGACAGATGGAGTGCAGAGATGGGATAGGTAGGGATGGGTGTACGTAATTAAAGCAGGAGTCGGGACTCTGAGGAGACCAACAGATGGAGAGGAGTAACCCCCCCTCCTATCCCAATTCCACAGAGGGCTGAGGCTGGCAAGCACAGGAACGCTAAGAGCAGAGTGTGTGTGTGTGTGTGTGTGTGTGTGTGTGTGTGTGCGGTCCTGGGTGTGTGATAAGCACATGTTCCCCTGGGTGAGTGCTTGAGTGATCTAACAGGGGCAATTAATTTGTTTTATATACAATTTAACTCCTCCAAGCTCCGACAAAGGAGGCAGTCTTCTGGGAGCTCTGAATGCTCTCTGATACAAACCAGGACCACAGGGGAGATGCACAATCAGCCAACGACGTGAATGCCCGTTTATGCCCGAGCTTTCATGTGTACTGACGAGGGCTGGGGTGGGGGTGGGGGGTCCAGATGTAAACTCATTTTCCTCAATGAATATGTAATGGAAACTGATGAGCCTAATGACTCGTAGAGGTGACCTACTTATTTATGCAGAGGAAATGGGGATCTGAGGCTTTCATCTGTCACACATTAGAGGAATCTCAGATTATTTATGTACAAGCGATGCTTCTGATATCCCAAGAGAGGCTATCATCTCTGTGACAGCGTCCTTTCAATCTAATTTAAACCTCGCTATCTTAGAGTTGTCGCTTGGCCCACAGAGGACGTCGCAATGTGACCTTTCCGACCATCACTTTCTCAAGACTCGGACGCAGATACATCGGGAAATTTGCAAGTGTTTGCCAGGTCTCAAAAAGTCTAAAATGATCTACATTTCTAAACTCAAAAAGTACTATAAAGCTATATTAAGATGTAGGATTCATTTTAAATATAATAAATAAATGAGACCGGGAGGCGAGGTAAGCCATGTGAAATAAAGGAAATCCTATGAATTGTGCTGTCTCACCAAAGGCTGCATATTAAGCCAGCAGCTTGTTGGTGTTGGTTACACTAACCGACACGGCAACACTATAACCGAAGGAATTACATCCATATTGGATGATTCGTCAGTCCTCGGCAATGAAAATGTCCCATTTTATTGCACTCCTGATCTTCTTCAAATGTGCTTTTTACGTTTGTCATTTGTTGTCGAGAAGCTCTTGAAAACTCATCTCTTCCGAGAACACTTTCTCTTATAACACCTTTAATGCGGCATTCAGACCAAACGCGAATTTAATCTTTGCAAAGCTTTCCTTGCGGGGGTTTTATTGCTGGACAATTGCCAAGTGTTCACACACAATGCGATAACACGAATAAACACAACTTGCGATTACTACCTCTGTATGAAACCAAAGTAAACATTTTGCTGTGATTTAATAGCAATAAATGGATGAAACTGATGCAAAAATAACTACAATAAGATGCAGATTTGTTAAACATAAGAATTCATGCTTTGTAAGGTCTGTCAGCAAGTCAGTAGGACAACAATTTTTTAAATGTTTGTTTTATGAATGGAGGTGGGATCGATCAGGGCTATGCTATACTAACTTGTTCGCAGTAGAGTACAACTTTAGCTGGAATAAAGTTACAGACACATATTTTCAAAACACACCAGGTAGTTCAACTTCCTCGCTTTCTTTTCTCCAAGCAATGTCCAGTTTTCTCCGTTTATTTATTTATTTTTTTTAATATAAATGTGAAGTAGTTTTCCAACCGACGCTCACAACAACAGTGGAATTGGATGTGCATGGAAGCTCGCTGCCGAGAAGCGGCATGGCCCTCTGCACACAGCGCTCCGAAGCCGTCTGTGACATCCGCATAATCTCAATAATAATCTCATGCGACTTTCTTGCTCGAGTTGAAAATTTTCAACTAACGTGAAGGCCTTTGCGTCGCCGGCAGCACCCCATCTGCAGCGCCCCCTCTGCAGCGCCCCCTCTGCAGCGCCCAACAGGAAATCATGGCTCTCCGCGTCTTTGCATTTAATTTGTATGTAAACACACCACCCCAGCGCTCACTTCACTTTTGGTCTAAAGCACCATAACCCCTGACCTCTAACATGCACTTCCATGCATCTCCTTACAATTCTTTTGTATTGATTGCACTATTTGTTAACTCTTACTTCTTTCCCTAGGTATTTACCCCATTGAAGCCATACATACTAGTAGCTCTTAGTATGTATTGCTGCTCTTACTAGTATGTATTGTCACTTGTAGATCTCTTGCTGTATTGATGCTTTGTTGATGCTTGCTGTTCCTCAAATGTAAGTCGCTTTAGATAAACGATATGGATTTGGATATGACCTTTTGAGGGAACAGAGGAAGCTATTAAATTAGCTTTGTTACACCACCCACATGTAGTCGCCACGTTACCATGCGTCACCTGTTTCTCTTCATGTGCATGTAATGTATTTTGCACTTACTGTACCACACCTCAGTTAAGCTAAAAGTGGTCAAAAATAAGGATAATTAAATAAGCTTGGTAAAGGTTTATCATTCATTTATTCATTACCATAGCCTTCATGATCTTAGACGAAATGACAATTCAAATATGGAAATTCCAAGTGTCCTTTTCCTTAGAAGGCTTAACTTCAAGTAAACTGGCTGTTTGTGGAAGCTTTTCGTTAAATTTAGTTACAAGCAGAAGGTTTTTAAAAACTTTAAATTTGGCTGTCAAAACCTGCAGTTTCCATGAATCCACACAGAGCAGCTTATGCTCCTTGGCCATCATTGCCTTATTCATGTTGATCCTGTGTCAAGGTTACTTATGAGGGGTCAGAGTCTGAGCCCTCTGCAGCCTGTGTGTGTAAAAACTAATGACTGATATGAGGACTCAGCGGTCAGCCCCCTCCCAAAAACTGTTCACTATCTCTCATCAAAACCCTTTTCTCACCCCTTTACCCTCCCTTTTCTGGCCCTCATTTGGTCTCATTAACTCGCCAATTCTCCCCTCCACTCCCTCCTGCAGCAGAGCAGTGATGCTATCTGCCCATCACTTCATATTGGTCTCCTGAGAGAGGCCAAGGCGCTGGGAACCAGGACCCCCAAACGGTTCTCTGGAGAAAGAGGAGAGAGGGAGACAACAGGTTAGATGATGAAGGGAATGACCCTTTAAAACAGCTAGATTCATGTAGGTGGGCACTGCGGATAGCAACAGGCTCCATTGTGTCCCTGCCTCCCCTAATTAAAATAAAAAACAACCTGGACCTGACGATAAGGATGGTGTCATCAGTTGCAGATATGGAGAGGAAAGAATGAGAGAGAACAAAAGGACACAAGGGGCATACCGTGGGAATTATCTGCTCAACCAAACAGGACAGTAGTTAAATCCTCTCCATGCTGTTGTCATAGGACGGGAATGATGATTGATCAGCAGGCCTGCAGATCCAGGAGGATACTGAAGGCAAATACCAGCATTTAATATTTTAGTGTTTTTCGGTAAAATCAGTTATTTAAAATGTGAAATATCCTGGAAGAAAACCTCAAATAGCATTTAAAACATACAACCATAAATGCAGCTAAAAGTCTTTTACATTAGCTTTTTAAAGTGTTTCCTTTTCTACTCAGTCATAACTCATAACATTACGAAGTATTATGCTTCAAATATTGTACTTGTTGGATTGTCAACTAGATCAGACACCCCCTCTCCCAACAACTTTTCAATGTCAGAATTCAGGGGGTTGTGTCCGCCCTTTTTTTGAACTTTCCAAAACAAAAAACCCAACAAGCACACCCACTTCACGCAATGAATTGGCCAGGTGTCTGGAATTGTGAAAGTAAGTTGGGCTTAAAAGATTTCTAGCAATTACTATCAATTACTTCAAGGAGATATGGTCCGAACTGCCAGTGTGTTGCATTCAAAAATGTATCAACACTTTTGCCTTCAAATGTCAATGACAAAAACTAACTACTGCTTTGTTTCAAGCATACCCCTGCCTTCTCAGAAATTCAAAGCAACACGGTACTTCCCGCCGGGAACAATGACACTCCTCGATCCATTTATATAAAAACATTTGCTGAATGTTTTAAAATCTTTTGGCATAGAGGCAAGAAACCCAATTAGAAAAACTCACACAGAGGGGGGACACTGGCAGCAGCACCAATAACCATCAGTGGTTGAAAAAGCAGCAATAATTTTCTCCTGGACTTCACAGTTCACACTCTCCTTGTCACACAAAAACTGTTTTTCTCCTGCAATGATAATGATGCACTAGGAAACTTATGTTGAATGAACTTGTAAGTAAGGGGAGTAAAAAAACAAGCAAAAACTGAATGAAACACCATCTGAAAGAACAATACCAAAACCAACACTAAACCTGCTAGTCATTTTCAGTATAGCTGACTCAAAGAGATCTAGTAGTTTATTAAAAGCTGATATCGTCCCCAAATATTAGTCCAACTCTACTATCCAAACCGAGAAAACTTCGCCATGTAATGAATAGCCCTCTGACACAAAAGATGACATTTAATCTCCACAATAATCCCACCCTTCAGTCAAGTAGCGTTGCACCATCGCTGAAAAAAAAGTGTGTAAATGTTTTGAGAAGGAAAGTTACATAAGTTTTCTCTCGTTTGATACGTCAGTGGGGGAAAGTGTCGGTGCAGGAAAAACTGTGGGCCACAGATATGGCTTTAAGAAAACATGGACTCTCCTCCCTGGAAATGTTCATCAGGCTTTAACCCATTTAGCCTGTGTGTTAATGAGGTGAAAAGTCTTGCTGATTGGACCTCAGACACATGGGTAAATATCACCTTGGGGAATGCCGGGAAATTAACAAAGCACATTTCAGTCTGAATCATTTATACATAATTATACACAGAGAAGGGATGAAAGTATCTGTCAGTGAGGGAATCCACGCGTCATCAAGCCAAAAACTAAACTATTAACGAGGCAAAATGGAGACTATTAAGTGGTTTGACCCTCAGCAACCTCAACACTGGGAGTTGTAAAACAGTCCAGGCATTTTTGGCATATTAGCTTAAAGACATTAAAGTTATGGAAAGAAGAAGAAAAGACAGAGAGGGAGAGCAACAGATTAACTTTCCTTTCATGCTCTGATTTACAGCTGTGTGTCAGTTTAGTTTAAGGAATTTAATATAAAGTGATCTATGTATCTTGGCAACAATCTGGTGTGACGAAAGGCTTGATATGAGCAGGTAGATTTCCATTTCCATGACCTCCCTTGAAATTCTCTGGAAAATTCTTAGACAGCACAAGTGAAACTATCTCACCCCATAGGTAAAGTGATGTTGTAAACAATGCTTAATAATTTCAGGTAAAGCTGACTGGTGTATCATCCTCGCTGTCATCTATTGTGATCAGTAACATCAAATACAGAAGCATTTCCTTTTGCTTTGGTGTCTGTATTTCACCCACAAGGCCAATATTCACCATTGCTGATTCGTTCACGTACACAGGCATGCAACCAGGCAGAAGACCGTGTTCTAATTTGCAGATATTATCTTCAAAATCCGATATTTGCCAGCTCTGATAGGGTTGATATGATCCTTGTTGCTTACATAACAAGAGTGTTAAACCCCTTTTGTACAGTTTACAGATCCTTAATGTAAGATCACTCATCTCCAGTTTTGACTTCCACACAAATATCGCCACTGTTACTCTTGCTTTTACTTCTTTTATTGCATTTTTTCTGATCTCTATTGTGTATTATATTTGGTATTTTAGTAGTTTAGTAGATTTTTTGCAGTGCTACCACTGATATATAGATGATGTCATTGTTACAAAACTATATGTGACAATTGGTGCACAAACCAGAGGTGGAAATATTTCAGAGTAAGTTGGAGGTAAAAATTCTGCTTTCCACATGTTACATGAGAACAAATATAAATATTAAAATACTGGTAAAAAGTAGCTCATGGAAACACTGTCGCATGGCCATTTTTCATCAGGTACAGGTCCAGTTTTGTTTGTCACACCCAAAAGTTTCTGGAAAATAGAGGCCATTGTGTTAAGATGTGTCATATGCGTCATATTGTATGAGTTTATTTTCTGTTTTCCAGGCAAAATCTAAACATTCAAAGTCATGCAAAAGAAAATACAGCTGGTAAAAAAAATCAGGAATATTGGAATTCATGTATAAAGTCTCATTGAACAAATACATTTCTCAACAAGTAAAGAAATATTTTTAATATATTAGGCCTACACAATATTGATTTGTGGCAGCTTTTGTCCATTTCAAGATCAGTATAATTATTGGCCTTTACAAAGTGATGTTACTGTGTGATGTGATTAAACCTGAAGACCAACTCTAGCCTTACACACACACTCAATTTTCTCCAATGCTATCTCTGCAGGTTACACTTAGAAAAGAAAACTCTCCACCTTCTCTGCCTGTTATACGACACAAACCTTAGTGTGTTTGCTCTCGCTGAGAGGTGCAAACTCAGAACTGTGTCAGTTTATCTGCAGCTGACAGCACTCCACGCCATCACGCAGCCCGTACAGCTGCGAGTGTGTGAATGCAACAATGGATCTCTCTCACTTCGCTGTTGACCAAAAGATAGAAATGATGCTAATGTTAGCTCAGCTCTGCTATCACACTGCAAAGCCCTTAAGCATATGAAGAGGCCACAATACATAACACACACACTCTCATACAAACAAACACACAGAGATTAAATCTGGGCTGGCTACTGCTGGCCTCTCACTTTGATGAGCCAAGGAGCCAAGAGTCTGGGTGCTGGATTAAGATGGCTGAACTAGATTCACTCACACACACACACACACACACACACACACACACACACA
>NC_060165.1:20912104-20917116 GCF_021292245.1 Micropterus dolomieu | reverse complement strand
TGCTATCTGCCCATCACTTCATATTGGTCTCCTGAGAGAGGCCAAGGCGCTGGGAACCAGGACCCCCAAACGGTTCTCTGGAGAAAGAGGAGAGAGGGAGACAACAGGTTAGATGATGAAGGGAATGACCCTTTAAAACAGCTAGATTCATGTAGGTGGGCACTGCGGATAGCAACAGGCTCCATTGTGTCCCTGCCTCCCCTAATTAAAATAAAAAACAACCTGGACCTGACGATAAGGATGGTGTCATCAGTTGCAGATATGGAGAGGAAAGAATGAGAGAGAACAAAAGGACACAAGGGGCATACCGTGGGAATTATCTGCTCAACCAAACAGGACAGTAGTTAAATCCTCTCCATGCTGTTGTCATAGGACGGGAATGATGATTGATCAGCAGGCCTGCAGATCCAGGAGGATACTGAAGGCAAATACCAGCATTTAATATTTTAGTGTTTTTCGGTAAAATCAGTTATTTAAAATGTGAAATATCCTGGAAGAAAACCTCAAATAGCATTTAAAACATACAACCATAAATGCAGCTAAAAGTCTTTTACATTAGCTTTTTAAAGTGTTTCCTTTTCTACTCAGTCATAACTCATAACATTACGAAGTATTATGCTTCAAATATTGTACTTGTTGGATTGTCAACTAGATCAGACACCCCCTCTCCCAACAACTTTTCAATGTCAGAATTCAGGGGGTTGTGTCCGCCCTTTTTTTGAACTTTCCAAAACAAAAAACCCAACAAGCACACCCACTTCACGCAATGAATTGGCCAGGTGTCTGGAATTGTGAAAGTAAGTTGGGCTTAAAAGATTTCTAGCAATTACTATCAATTACTTCAAGGAGATATGGTCCGAACTGCCAGTGTGTTGCATTCAAAAATGTATCAACACTTTTGCCTTCAAATGTCAATGACAAAAACTAACTACTGCTTTGTTTCAAGCATACCCCTGCCTTCTCAGAAATTCAAAGCAACACGGTACTTCCCGCCGGGAACAATGACACTCCTCGATCCATTTATATAAAAACATTTGCTGAATGTTTTAAAATCTTTTGGCATAGAGGCAAGAAACCCAATTAGAAAAACTCACACAGAGGGGGGACACTGGCAGCAGCACCAATAACCATCAGTGGTTGAAAAAGCAGCAATAATTTTCTCCTGGACTTCACAGTTCACACTCTCCTTGTCACACAAAAACTGTTTTTCTCCTGCAATGATAATGATGCACTAGGAAACTTATGTTGAATGAACTTGTAAGTAAGGGGAGTAAAAAAACAAGCAAAAACTGAATGAAACACCATCTGAAAGAACAATACCAAAACCAACACTAAACCTGCTAGTCATTTTCAGTATAGCTGACTCAAAGAGATCTAGTAGTTTATTAAAAGCTGATATCGTCCCCAAATATTAGTCCAACTCTACTATCCAAACCGAGAAAACTTCGCCATGTAATGAATAGCCCTCTGACACAAAAGATGACATTTAATCTCCACAATAATCCCACCCTTCAGTCAAGTAGCGTTGCACCATCGCTGAAAAAAAAGTGTGTAAATGTTTTGAGAAGGAAAGTTACATAAGTTTTCTCTCGTTTGATACGTCAGTGGGGGAAAGTGTCGGTGCAGGAAAAACTGTGGGCCACAGATATGGCTTTAAGAAAACATGGACTCTCCTCCCTGGAAATGTTCATCAGGCTTTAACCCATTTAGCCTGTGTGTTAATGAGGTGAAAAGTCTTGCTGATTGGACCTCAGACACATGGGTAAATATCACCTTGGGGAATGCCGGGAAATTAACAAAGCACATTTCAGTCTGAATCATTTATACATAATTATACACAGAGAAGGGATGAAAGTATCTGTCAGTGAGGGAATCCACGCGTCATCAAGCCAAAAACTAAACTATTAACGAGGCAAAATGGAGACTATTAAGTGGTTTGACCCTCAGCAACCTCAACACTGGGAGTTGTAAAACAGTCCAGGCATTTTTGGCATATTAGCTTAAAGACATTAAAGTTATGGAAAGAAGAAGAAAAGACAGAGAGGGAGAGCAACAGATTAACTTTCCTTTCATGCTCTGATTTACAGCTGTGTGTCAGTTTAGTTTAAGGAATTTAATATAAAGTGATCTATGTATCTTGGCAACAATCTGGTGTGACGAAAGGCTTGATATGAGCAGGTAGATTTCCATTTCCATGACCTCCCTTGAAATTCTCTGGAAAATTCTTAGACAGCACAAGTGAAACTATCTCACCCCATAGGTAAAGTGATGTTGTAAACAATGCTTAATAATTTCAGGTAAAGCTGACTGGTGTATCATCCTCGCTGTCATCTATTGTGATCAGTAACATCAAATACAGAAGCATTTCCTTTTGCTTTGGTGTCTGTATTTCACCCACAAGGCCAATATTCACCATTGCTGATTCGTTCACGTACACAGGCATGCAACCAGGCAGAAGACCGTGTTCTAATTTGCAGATATTATCTTCAAAATCCGATATTTGCCAGCTCTGATAGGGTTGATATGATCCTTGTTGCTTACATAACAAGAGTGTTAAACCCCTTTTGTACAGTTTACAGATCCTTAATGTAAGATCACTCATCTCCAGTTTTGACTTCCACACAAATATCGCCACTGTTACTCTTGCTTTTACTTCTTTTATTGCATTTTTTCTGATCTCTATTGTGTATTATATTTGGTATTTTAGTAGTTTAGTAGATTTTTTGCAGTGCTACCACTGATATATAGATGATGTCATTGTTACAAAACTATATGTGACAATTGGTGCACAAACCAGAGGTGGAAATATTTCAGAGTAAGTTGGAGGTAAAAATTCTGCTTTCCACATGTTACATGAGAACAAATATAAATATTAAAATACTGGTAAAAAGTAGCTCATGGAAAAACTGTCGCATGGCCATTTTTCATCAGGTACAGGTCCAGTTTTGTTTGTCACACCCAAAAGTTTCTGGAAAATAGAGGCCATTGTGTTAAGATGTGTCATATGCGTCATATTGTATGAGTTTATTTTCTGTTTTCCAGGCAAAATCTAAACATTCAAAGTCATGCAAAAGAAAATACAGCTGGTAAAATAAATCAGGAATATTGGAATTCATGTATAAAGTCTCATTGAACCATCCATTTCAAGATCAGTATAATTATTGGCCTTTACAAAGTGATGTTACTGTGTGATGTGATTAAACCTGAAGACCAACTCTAGCCTTACACACACACTCAATTTTCTCCAATGCTATCTCTGCAGGTTACACTTAGAAAAGAAAACTCTCCACCTTCTCTGCCTGTTATACGACACAAACCTTAGTGTGTTTGCTCTCGCTGAGAGGTGCAAACTCAGAACTGTGTCAGTTTATCTGCAGCTGACAGCACTCCACGCCATCACGCAGCCCGTACAGCTGCGAGTGTGTGAATGCAACAATGGATCTCTCTCACTTCGCTGTTGACCAAAAGATAGAAATGATGCTAATGTTAGCTCAGCTCTGCTATCACACTGCAAAGCCCTTAAGCATATGAAGAGGCCACAATACATAACACACACACTCTCATACAAACAAACACACAGAGATTAAATCTGGGCTGGCTACTGCTGGCCTCTCACTTTGATGAGCCAAGGAGCCAAGAGTCTGGGTGCTGGATTAAGATGGCTGAACTAGATTCACTCACACACACACACACACACACACACACACACACACACATATACATACCACACTCTCGCTCACTCCCTAGAGGGGTTAACCCTGATCCCCATTCATTTACATTGAGTAGTCTTTTCTTTTTTTTTTTTTAAGTGAACACAAAGACTCCCTCCACAATGGTTAAAATAATCCACCTTTGAGATTATCCAGCATAAACAAACACTTAGTCATCTGAGAGGAGACCTTTCTCTCTTCTCTCCATCACACACGAGGACTGAGGCCTTCTTTAGCCTGGGCCTGTTAATAAATTATATCTGGGGTCTAAAGGAATGATCCATATTATTAGAGCTGGTGGAGGCTAGTGTGACTGGGCTGTGTTGTGTTACACTGCGGAAAGCTAACTTGATTCTTACTGCATGGTATTGTTTATGGAAGCTGACACCCGAGGCCATTCAGTAAAAAGTGGTGAAGAAAGAATTGATGCGGACTTGATTCATGGTTCAAGCATCACCTTTTCCATCTATGTCAATCAGAAGATTGCTCTGGAAAGATGTCGCTGCTAAAAAGCAGAAGAAGATATTATGCTGTTGGTGTCTTTCCACTGTAATTTAATTTATGTAAAGCTGTGGTAGGCAATTTATTTTAGAAGCATTTTTTTGTTATATTTGTTGAAATTCTCTTTACATCCTGACAGCAAACAATAAATCAATGCTCTGACATGAAAAATAAGGTATCTGTGGCTGTCACAGGACCGCAATAAGCATGGACTGGCTGGCTGTACACACTCTGCCCGTACACTCACTGCGCATAAAAATGTCTTTTGTAAGGAGGCCTGAAGATACAGGTGTAGGATTACTTTGGTTGGATACTTTCAAAATCTAGCGGTCTTGCTAGTTTCTCCAAAGTTGTCTACCCTAACTTTAATACAAGATATTTCATTGAGGCAAAACATGAGGAGTGTTTTGATGATCAAATATTAAAAGGTCAGAAATCTTAATACTATGGCACAAACAAGGGTTCACTGGAGCTTCATTTGCTGATATGTGTCACCATAAAATTGTAAACTGAGGCCACAGGAAAAATAAAATCCAGATTGCAGGGATTTAACCATGTTGTTTAAGAGTTTTCAGCACACAGTACCATGCAGCTTAGAAATGTCATGTATGCTGAAGTTTTTTCTACTCATTTGCTTTGAAATAACCTCAAACTTCTTTAAGAAAATACAGCAGCATGTGATGTTTATAGAAGAATTAAAGAAGACGTGCAATATTTGACACATTTATCATTAAACCAGTGTATTTCATGACATTAAGTTGTCTGACAAGGTGATAACAGTATAAAACTGAGAAAAGCGGC
>NC_060165.1:20899154-20912004 GCF_021292245.1 Micropterus dolomieu | reverse complement strand
AATCCTCAATTTAGAAACGCTGTCACCAGAGAATGTTTCTGTTTGATAAATGACTGACAATTTTAATCAATAATCAGTCAATTGTTGGCAGTTAATTGGTTATTGACTTATCGTTTCAGCACTGTTTGAGCCCCTTTTCTCCTTTTCGTGTCTTTTATCGAGGTTTGATGCCTCAAATGGATGGTGTGCCGGCTCCTCTTCCCTCATAAAAGAAACTGACAGAAACATTCAGATGTCTGTCATTAAGAGATTAAGAAATAAAACAGTTGCTTAAACTCAAACCAGTATATCTGAAGAGAGGAATGCCTCAGGTGCATTTGACAGTAACTGAGCAACAGTGTCTGGCGTTAAGGCCTGTAGGATTACAGAGGAGTTTGAGTGAAAGGCAACAAGAGTGCTTAAGTATCCACCTGATCCTTTGCTCACAAACACACACACACAGAAACACACACCAATCACTTAAACATCCACACCTGTAATTAGCCATTCTGGCATCGGGGGGGGGGACTGCCAAGAATTGTGCGTGTGTGTGTGCATGCAGGCATGTTTTAATTGAACCACTTTAGTTAGATAATGAACATGTGAAAGTATGACAGATTAAACTACCATAAACAAATATAGCAGCTAAAACATCTTCAGAAATATGACTACTTTAGCAGCAATATAAAAATCTCTGAAATAGCATTTACAGCATCATGGGACACTCAAACCGTCAATTGAAACCCAAACCAAGGGAAGTTATTTAGGTTGGTCAATATGGGAAATGTTTACCAGATATTAGATGAGAAATCTGATGCAAATTTGACCTGTGTGCGTTCAGTAACCAGATTAGCCCATGATATGTTAAGCTTAGCTTAACACAAACAGTGGAAGTATGGGGAAACAGCAAGTCAAGCTTCATCAAAAGTTCCTTCCAACAAGGCCATCGTATAGTTTTAATGCGTGTGTATTTAACGTGTAGAAATGCATTGTTGGTTTAACAAGGTGTTATGCTTATACATTAGAGCTATTTAAAAAAACAAAAACAGCTAAACTTAGCGTCTCAAAGCCTGTTCTGTCCTGAGATACAGTACTGGCCCAAAATCTGCATCCTAGCTAGAAAGAGACATTTTCCAAGAAGACAATTTTACAGTTGCTGAAAGGCATGCTTATTTTGTTTAGTGTCAGCTAGCTGTCTAGTCTAACATATCCTAGAGCGATCTTTCCACTGAATGCGCCCATGTTCCAAGATGGTGCCTATTCATTCCAATGAAAATTACTCACTGGTGGTCATATGGTGAGCAACTTTCAGAAGAATCTTTCAAGTTTCGTCACGCTTCCACATTTGCCTTTGGCAGAGCTAGGTGACATCCTGCACAAAGGAAGGGCAAAACAAAAAGTTTACAATGCCTCTCTCCTGGTTGAACCATCTCTAAGTCACAGCTTTGGTCAGAGAGGAATCTCGATCACATCAGGTGTCGGGCGATTGACCATAGTATAATATGGTATATTTAATAAGAGGACAGTATTGACGGATACACGTACATGTTGGGATAACCTTTTTAAAAAAAAGTCAACAAAGGAGACATGAATGAATTGAAAGTCAACTCCAGACATGATATCATTTACAGAATACAATACACAACAGCCTATGCAAAGAACTACTGCAAACCTTTCCAGTGTGATTCAACATCACCTTCTATCTCTCTTGTACAAGAGGGTTTTGTTCTCAGGTCAGGCTTATCTGGCACCCATACTATGAAGAAAGAAGAGGGGGAGAAGGAAGAAAAGAGAAAGATGAGACATGAGAGGAGACTGCCAAGCTCCTCGCACCTCCCTGTTGCCCCCAAGCGTGGATTTAGTCGTCCGTTATTGTGCAAGCGTTTCACATGTTTATTGTGCCGCTCAGAAACCATTCACTCTGTTCTGAGGCATTACTCAACAGATTTCTTCATTACCACTGCAGTTACCCACTGAAAAAGATGCAAAGAGAGGTAAATAAAAGGTTCTCACTGAAATGTCTTTAACAGCCAAGTTAATGAAAAAAATTAAGTATCCGTATTCTCTGTAATTGCTTATGTTTACATTCACAGGGAAATACAGCTTATACTATTTTAAGCTGTTACAAAATCAGTTCATGTTATTATTTCAACAATAGGAGCTCCAACCATAGGACTTGCTTAGCCCTAAACGTGTAAACCAGTTCTGACTGTTTGCTCTTAATGCCAGTAAAGTCAGGGCACTCCCTATACCTTTCTGTGGTTTTGTATTAAAATCTTGATGGTGTTAATGTAAGCCATTTGTAATCACATATGAGCAATCTGACTATATCCTCATCATAAATTATGATTTTTCTTACATTTCTGGGACTAGGAAGCATAGTCGCCACAGAGTGAAACATGTTGCAAGTGTTTGAACATTAAAGAGCGCGCACACTTAAGAGCAAGTGAAGTGAGAGTGTCAGCTGCAACTGCAAAGACAAGTTGAGTTCGGCCTCACCCTACTTACTCTAATTGTTATTTTAATCACAGTATGATTGCAGTTTCTAGGTAAACAAGCACCTTTATGTGTACTGTGTATGTGATCCAATCATTTCATACTTTATGTGACTTATGAGAACTTTAAACGTTAGTGTTTTTGAACAGCATTTTTTGATTTTACAAGAAAAAAGACTTGTAAGCGTGTAGTCTGGCTTGCTACTTTCAACAAAAGTGTAGTGGCACTGTAGCCTTACTACTGCCAATGAAGTATACTTTTTAGCACCACTAGCTATCATAGCACATGAACTGTTAAAGGAAGCTCATGTGCAGGGAAAGCTATTATAGCTAAAGACTGTGTCACAGTTACAGCTAATGTGCTAAAATGAGACTGTTAACTGTAAAAACGGTTAACTCTGCCTTTGTGGCTGAGAACAGAGCGGAAAGAGAGCAAACGTCATGAAGGAAGGGGTGAAAACTAAAAATGATATACAGGAGATTTTCATGGTTTCACTTAAGTCTTTTTGCAGAGTCTAATCACCATCCAGTTTGATGATGCCATCATCAAACCGGAGTCATCAGTCTTAAAGAAGAAAAGACAGATGATCAAAATAATTTGGGGGAAAAAGAGGTTGTAGAAAATGAGGGGAGACAGACAGATTGCTGCCTATAATTCAACAATAATTTGTCAGAGGAAGCAATTCCCTCTGGAGCCTTGCCAAGGCTGGGTATTTTTAAAATTGCAGGACTATCATTACATCTTTATTAATTCCAACAAAACTTGGCAAGTGTGATTGGATGAGTCAGACCTCCTACACACAGTCTGTCATTTTCCTTGTAAAAGTCAATCAAACTAGAAACCGTAACTGTTTTGGGTGGATTACTTTACCTTGGATACCCTCTATGCATCAAAGTGTGTGTGTGTGTGTGTGTATTTGTGCACTCACCTTGGTACATCTTATGGAGATATGCAAGTCTTACTGTGTACATGCTTTTAGTAAATTGTTCACGTCTGTAGTTTATTTTGTGTGTCTATTTAGAGTGTGTATTTATTATGCTTGATGTTGTCATTAACAATAATGGCTGAAAAATTGATTATGTTCATGACTGATTTTATTAACCTGTGGATCTATAAAATGTGTATAAACTGCCAGTCACAGTTTCACAGAGCCTCAGGTGATGTCTGTATCATGGTTTTGTGCAACCAACAGCCCAAAATCCAAATGTATTCAATATAAAATGATTTATAAAAGGAAAAAAAAAAGAAATTCTCATATTTGAGAAGCTGGAATTGGTGGCATTTTTGCTTATAAATAAAAAATGCACGCGCATACACACACTCACTCACTCACTCACTCACTCACTCACTCACTCACTCACACACACACACACACACACACACACACACACACACACACACACACACACTATATGGTCTTCCTGTCTAGATATCAGCAAATTAATAGTGTAAATATAGATGATGCTGTTTTTTTTAGTCATCACACACATAGAATATTATTTTTCTTACATTGGTACCACTTTCTAATGGCCAATTTACTAGCAGATTTACTAACCATAGCAGGGTTAGTAGTACATGATAAATAAATGTTTATTAACCTTTAACTATGCCATTACTTACAACTTATAAAGGTGCGTTGCTAAAAAAGTACTCTTACATTATATAACATTTGCCAAATTTACAAAATAAGATATATTAAACTAAATGCTATGTTTTAATGGACTGTCAAACTATTTACTACTATTTACTTTGACAACAGATATTGTTGTCAAAGTTGGGATAAACATTTAATTGAGGTGGTTTCTACACACTCGCTGTTTTTATAAAGACTTCCTCTAGCTGCCTCTCTCTGACTCTGTCACCTCTATACAGGTCTCTATCACTGTAAACAATGTGCTACACCCCTTGAAAGGTGTCATTTAGAAAGCTACATTCACTAACCACAATCCAAAATTAGCCTTCAGTAACTACAAGCTCCTAGATATTTATAGCAGCGTGAATGAAAGCAGTAAGACTTTCCATAGTATGATCAAGAATAAATAGAAGTTACTAATAGAGCTACTGAAAGTTGCCTTGTTCCAAGATTGATTAATGAATGCAAATTACAGAAAAAATGGTCATACAGCTTGGTTTCAGGCAAATACACAGACCAGCCATCACTACTGAGAAGACCTAATGATAAAAAGTAACTGGTATGTTGTTTGTACTGTCTTCTTTTATGCACAAAGAAAGAACGTTTGAACCCTTTCAAACCTGTTTTTATTTTGTGTTGAGCTTCAAATGTATGCATATCATTAACATTTAACATTTTATTTTTTGCACATATACCCCATTCTCAAAAAATCTGTGTTCTTCGTTTTGAACATCTGTTGGGGGTGTATTATTGTGTATATTTTTGCAATTATATCATTCTTGTATTGTTTTTTGAAAGAATGAAACTTAACCAAACCAAGCCAGCTCAGTCACAAAAAAACCCCGAACGTGTACACCGAAGACTACGACATTATTGTTTGTTGAAACAGATCTTTACGTCACTGGGAGCTTTATTATGACAATAATTCCAAGAATGCAATTTTAGTTTACAAACGGAGAATCTCCATCCACACCAGCATTTAAGCTGCGTTTTGGAGTTGATCATTAAAACGACTGTAAACACACATCTATTGGCTGTTCAGGTACACTGGGCATGCGCGTGCCGGTGTAAACATGAAGCAGATGATCTCTTCCTGGTTACAGAAGATTTGGCGAAATAAAAAATAAATACAGATGAAGAAGGTTTTTTTTGCATGCACCAATAAGGAGCTGGGACTGTTACTGAATGTAACACAGGAGTGTGGCGGCGGAAAACAGACTGGTTAGTCGTTGCAAAGTAAATACGGTGACATGCACAGTACAAGTGTAGTGCATCATTTGCACGGTACATAATATTTTAATAAAAATATGATGTCAAAAACCCGGTCAGTAGCATTGTGTTTCTGCTTTGCATGACCCAATCAGACAGCTGAGCATGAGCGTCTGCATCATCGTTTCTGAAGTCCTCCATTTTGGCCCGTCTTCACTAAAACGCCCTCCGGAGTTTTGAAACACAAAACGGGGTCGGCAGCGTTTCTAAACTTCTCGTAAAGGTCTTCGTTTTCGCCGTTGTAGTCTGGACAGGAGGTGCAAACATAGCAGAAGGTCTCCGTCTTAATTCGAAAACGCAGTAGTGTGGATGGGGCCTAAATAGAAGATGGAAACACTTTTGCAGAATAAGTTCTGATGTAGCGAACTTGTAACTCACGTCTGATCAACTAACGTGCGGATGCAAGGCTGGTAGCAACTTGGCCGCTGGAAGCACATTCCTGAAGATGTCTCTCCATATTTCTCAGATCCATGGTCCTCAGGTCCATGCAACTGGTTTTGTTTCTGGTTTGGACCGCATTTGTCTTGTCTATTACAGCCATGTGTGACGTAACTATGCTTGCCATAGCCTGGGGCGAAGTTTTGCACCAGTTTGCAACGTTTTTGGATTGAACGACATGTTTCCTTGAAACGTTGTGCAACGTTCCACAATGGGCTTCGAGGTATGTTTTTCTCCGGTTTTGTGGGCGTGTCGCAGGTGTTACCCAATCAGCTGCAGCAAATTTGTAAACACAGCCGCCTTAAAAAGGCAAGAAAATGCAGTGTGCTTGCGTAAACAACAGGGTGCTCTGGGAACCACTGTTTCTGTTGAAAAAAATGTGTTCGCTCCAAACCAGCTGATGGAAACGCACCTAATTCGCAGTTTCTTCTTTTCTTTTATGTAACATTTCATAAGTCAGCTTGAAATTAGCATGACAATTCGATGGAAACATGGCTAATGAGGTCAAGTATCTGTAAACTTTATATTTACATGGCTACATCCACGTAACTCGTGTGGATGTCTGTGCGTAAATGAGTAAATAAGTGCTTACAGTTACTTCTGCAAGTCAACACTGACTGCTACTTTGTGTGTGTGTGTGTCTTTGCATGCCTGTGTAACAGAGCCCTGGTTGGGCCTGAGTGGTTCTGATCCATCCATGGTCGGCATTCGCATCCAGGGCTTCTCGATTCCTCTTTGTGTGTGTGTGTGTGTCCTGGCGGGAGGCTGGCAGCCGGTGTAGCCACGGCTGGCAGCGGGCCACCCCCCTGCCCCCCTCCCCACTCTGTCTGAGAGCACAATGGGCGATCCGGTAAAACAATACAGGCCCAGGAACAAGGCCCTCTATAGAGCAAGCGACACACTATCCCTGAAAGAGAAACACTCCAAAACGCAGGGCGGCTGAAACAGAAATAGAAAGCTAATTTCTACCCCTCCACCGCTTTACTTTCTACCTGTTTCTCCTTTTAAAGCCAACAGTATTATTTTACCCTGAATAGAAATTATTATCAAGTTTATATATGAACTTTAATAATACCCACCAAATTGGTGATTTCATCTTCTTTTTCTAAAATCAGGGCGAGTCAGTTCCCTTTCACTGTGTTCAATCAGCAAACTTATCATTTATAACTGTTGCCTTTACCTTGAGTTTTTCTTCGGCCTAATCCTTAACAATGACTGACAGGATGATGACAAATTTGGGAATTCTTCGCATTCAGTCTGATGTTAGAGTAGTTTGCTGGTTAAACAAGGGATAGAGCAAGACTTTAACGGCAGCTACCATGTCATTTGATGTAGCTTGCTAGCTTGCAAATGTTAGCAAGTAAGCATAAGCAGACTGTCTTCACCAGCCCTTGTCTAGTAATACTGCAAACCTCTATGTATGTCATCTAAATATATCATGAGCAGTGATTAAACAGCATCGCTGTGTTGAGGTGCAATAGTCTGTCAGACAACCCTTTGATACCCTTTCATAACCCCCCACCCACCCCCCGCACATGCACACGCACACGCACACGCACACAAACCAGTGACTCAATTGTTTCTCTATAGAGGGAAACAGCTATTCACCAGACCATTTTGAATTGCTGACAATATCAGTGTGGGCGGCTACATACAACATACTTAGGAGTAAATGTAATCAGCTTGTTGCTCAACAACAGCTTTCAGTAACTGAAGAAAGTAGTTCACACACAGCAACCAACCAACATAAACTCAATCCCACAATAATATGCTTGCTTTGAGTTGTATATACGTTAAACATGAAAACCCCCCTGAAACACACGCACCTATCCACACACACACAGCCTCGTGCAGACACATAAACTGGGTTCTGACGTGGCCCTGCGGGTCTGACAGGTAAAGAAGAAGAGCTGAGCAACCTGTTGATGCAGGTAGAGAAACATTCCACGTGGCCCCACACTCTCACCAAGAAAACAGGGAGTGTCAGGAAGACAGCACTGCATAAATGTCATATAGTCCTAACATCTGAATGCCAGTATAGTTTTTTCATTTATCAAGCGCAGTAGATCTTCCTCTCAGTGCCCACTTGCTAACACCAGTTATAAACCCAACACCCGATCTCATTGCTATCTCTGCTACTTTACCAGAGCTGCCACTGAGCAGAAATCATGAATCTCAGTCCTCCAAAGCGAGAGCAGCCTTCAGACATGTAGGCCTAATCAGAAATCTAACGTTTCCCTTGTTTGCAGATGGAATCTCTCCCATATTTATCAAACACAGCCCATCTCCTCTTCCCTGTTCCCCCCCTCAGGCTACCTGGTGCATCAGAAATGACTGGCACATCGGCACATTTATCACACCTATCGCCATCACAATCACTCTGCCACACATCCACCCGACCCAACACACACACAGACAGACACACACCTCAGTTACATTACCACTTATGACACATTACACAGCTGATAAGATCCCTCATGCTGATAACGTCACCTTGCCCCAGAAAAGGTCGACAAAATGTGTTGGGAAAAACTATCAAAGCACGCGCTGGGAGTTTTTAAAACGTGCCAACATGTCATGCTAGACCGTTGTTTGTTTAGTTTATTTATTTATTTATTTTTTACAGCTTTACAAAAGGCTGACAATGAAACTATGTAAGAGGTATTCATTTTTTCTACTGAGCCTTGAAAGGACGGTTACATTTTTTTCTGTTTGTTTTATGAAGTGGATTAGCAGGTTATATTTAACTAGAAACAGGCATATTACAAACCATGTACATTCTAAAATAACTTTTATTTACTTTATTTATGTATTGTGTGTGTGTGTATGTGTGTGTGTGTGTTTGTATAAATATATATAGTAATTTCATGCATATAATACAATATGACAATGGGTATGTTTCAATATATAACAACATCATCAGAAATTCATAAGCAATCATTCAAGTTAAAATAATGTCATCATGACCTGTGAGATATGCCCCATGGCGTATTTCATATATGACCTAAGAGTACACCACATCAACCTTTAACTGCAGTTGCACGCTTAGGTCTTTATATAACGAGATTTTAAAAATGTCGGTCATCTTGAAAGTGACTGAGACTGAATGCTTTCCCTGAAAGACTCTGACTTCTCTTCACTGCAGGCTGCACTGCGCTGCATTCCATCATCTTAACCGAGGCCCCATTAAATAAAGTAGTAGTCTTCCATCCAGCTGCCCTTCTGTCAGCGTGACTCAAGAGCAGCGCACCGTAATGCAGCAGCTCCGGCTAATTGGAATATCTCTGTCTCACTTCTCCAATCACACCTGACATGTTCCCGTGAGGGGAGAAGTGGTGAGGTGATGAGATGAAGAGACCCCTGGGGGACAGAGAGAGTTGCTCAAACTCTTTACCTTCCCCCTTTCCAGCGGTGGAGGAGAAGATTGGGAGAAAGGAAAAACAGCACCTCAAGAACTCTTAAAGAAGTTAGCTGTGTCTGTGTTTGAAGGAACAACCGAGACAAAAGTTCAACTGTTCCAGGATGAGCCTCAGTCTCAGCCTCACTGTTTTTCATGTCAAATCTTGTCTCATCTGCTACGCCACTTGAGGAATGTGAGTAGCGTGAGAGAGTGTCCGATTTTCAGATTTTCAAAGTAAAAGTCAATAGTTTCAAAGAATAAAACATTAGCTCAAACTTGATTTAGTTAACTTCAAAGCCATATGATGTCATAATTGGATCAGAAGACTGGATAAAACATTATATAACAAAAGTAAAAGGTGATTGCAAATGACATACAGTTTTTAATAAAGTTTTCTATTCACACTCGCACTATATCTTCACATTCCAAAAACCTGTCCTCATGCACTTCGCTTCACCTCTGACCATGAATTATAGTGTGACTCACCTTTCAGGTACTCTGCACACGTGTGTGTTCAGATACAAGTGGACTAATATGTGTTTATATGCATGCGTGCACATATTTGTGTTGCTGCTGTTGCTGTCTGTCTGTGTGTTAGACCGTGTGTTTAAAATGGAAATGGAAATCAAGAATGTTAATGTTGCGAGTAGCCCCGCAGCGAAGGGAGCTAAATCAACCAATGACTTCTCTCTGTTAATGAACAGTTGCATTTGAGCATTCCTTCATGCAGTAGCGAGTCCCTTCTGTCTCCAGCACTGACACACACCAACATACACACCTGTCTTTCCCAGCTGTTCCTGTCTTTTTGTTGCTCCACAGAAAAAGGTCATAACAGGACATGGTGACTTTCCTTTTTCTTGCTCAGATCAATGCAGTGGCCCTCAGATTTAATTATGTTTGCTCAGGTTTTGAAATGGACAAGCTAGTCCGTACCATGGTCAGATGTAACCTGAATCAGGCTCACACACCTGTCCCACAAGCCCCTCCCCTTTACACCTGTTTCCACAGTGGCAGAAGGCAGGTAATGGTATAAGATGGCAATGGTGATCAAATTTTAACTACCGGCTGGTGGTCAGGGCTTTGTGAACCTTGGCGTGACCCCCGGCGACCCCTGCACTGTAGTTCACAGCTCCTCAGAGCTGGCTTCGGCCTTGCTGTGAATGGAGCTTTAAATGAAGCCCATTATGCAGTTGCTCAACCTCCAAAACTGAAGTCCCACTGGGGCTCCCCTTAGGGGCTGGCAAGGGTGTCCATTATAAGTCTTCAGCCAGGAGTTAGAGGAGGGGGAGGTGGGCATCCATTACGGCTCAGAGGGATGTAATGTCCAGATGGCCAGGTGCTATGGAGGGACCTGTCCCACCCCGCAACAATCCCAGCTTTCATCACCAGCCCACATCAGCCCTCCACTGGCCCAGACCTGGTGGTCACACAGGGCTGGTCAAGCAGAGAGAACAGGAGGAAGAAGAGTGGTGGACCTGGAGTCATTTCATTGACAAGATTTAAATCTTCCTCTCATGCTAATGGAAAGTCATCTGTTCAAATTGGGGCCGTCTATGAAGTTCATCGTAATTCAGAGGAAGGTCATATGACAGTAATGTACAACAGCACGTACAGAGATGTTTCTGAATCTTCAATCTGTCAACAAGTTTATATGAGGCAAGAGTGACAGATAGTTATATAAATGTAGGACTTGCTACATCATCCCAGTCATTCCGCTTCTCTTTGAGACTGGAATTACCCGAAGAGAGGTAAAGAAAAATAAATCTATTTTTAATTCCCTGTTGCTCAAGAGCTTGGCAGGTATAAAGCACGCTACACTCTCATTCCAACCCTCCACCACTCACGCAAACACATAAATACATTCAGAAACTCATACACTTCCCACCCACATGCATACAAATCCCACCCCTGTACACAGGCCCATTGTGAAGCCACAAAACAGAAACAACAAGCCGCTCAGAAAACACCCAGGGGACTCCCAATTCACTGCTCAATCAATCTAACCGCTGTGCAAGCAGACACACACTCAGACTCACTCTCACACACACTTGAGGCACATTTAAATGCAACAGATATGTTTTATGACAAATGAATGAAAAACATGCACACACAGACAGTGCTACATTGCATTGCCCTCGAGGGACAGACCAGCAAGTGCAGATATAGGATTACTAGAATTGAGGCTTCAGTCTTTCCATTGTGAACATGAAAATCCAATGAGGGGCCTCTAAGTGGATGCACTCACATAGAGAACCTGTTCTGAGGCCGCTAATTAAATATAAACAGGCGCTGACATTGATTTGAGAGGCCATTACTGTCCCCTTTATGGTCATAGAAACCTCATATGTTCTACAGGCGTGTTTGCGAGGGAGACCAGAGCACCACAGGATTAACTGTTGATAACTGGCAACAGCAAAATGCATTGGTCAATGGCAAACATATGTAGAAATAGAATTACAAAATTGGAAGAAAACGGTGAACGTTTTCTGAATGTATTCTGATTAAACCACCTGTTACGGTGTCAGCAATCCATCAGGTTATGCCTTTAACTGTACTTTCAGAGAGAGGAGTTGGAGAACACACTCAAGGGATTTATTTGGCCAAGATTGAATAATGCTTTCTCAGAAAGCCACAGAATAACTGTACGTCACCTGAGGCAGGAACAGGTAAAAGAGAGACATTTTCTATGACAAGAAGCACTGCAATTTAGGGAAATATGACACGTTGTGTCATATGATATGTTGTGTACAGGTTTAACAATTGTTTCAGTCATTTTTAAAGGAAAAACATCTGATTTGATTTGCATATTTACAAACAAATTTTTTCACCCGGTCACAGTTCATCTCAATTTTAGTTTCATGTTTATAGTGGCAGAGGGAGGGAAGAAAGGGGGGGGGGAAGGGACATGATCAGAAACTACAGGAAAGATAGAAGTTTCTTCCTGAGTTTCAGTTGCCACTGTAATTACCAGAACCTCTGACAGCATTCAGTTAAATATGCTGAGCCACTGTGGGTGTCTCAACCTGCTTTCCAGCTACAAACGTGATAGGAGGAACAATGAAAGCAAAATGAACCACAGAAGGGGCTGGTGGGATTTCACAGAGGAAAAACTCCTGGTGGAGTATCAGTATGACGTGTTAATAACTCGTAAATATCCCACCCCATTCCCTTCTCATCCTTCACCAGGGATACTTGCTGCGAGGCATTGACGTCCGGGTGAAGGAAAGTTCAGATAGCTTTCCCTGCCTGACAAGCTGCATGTAAAGAACACACACGTGGCACAGGGAATGCAGACCTCATCTATACAGTGAAACCAGACTGTGAGTGAAAAGGCATTTATTACATATGAAACATTTTTTGTGTTGTTTGTATTGAGTATATTTTCCCTGAGTCACTAAGAAAACTAAATAATTAGAAGATGATTTTTTCTCAAACTGAAACCAAAAGAATTAAGCCTCCTTCACATAGGCAGTGGTGGAGCATCAAGGGTGAGGGCTTTATCCCACCCAAAAGTCCCAACACAGTGAAAATTCCTTCATATGTAGTTGCTGTTACCTGACTTTAGCTTGCTCGCTATCATGCTAGCAAGCTGGCTAGCTTTAAATGTAAAGACACAATTATATCTACTGGATAAT